>NC_137193.1:30511325-30586325 GCF_960531495.2 Zeus faber
GAGTGGCAGCGTATGAACTTCTACCAAGATACAGACCATATTAACACTTGTACAAGAAATTAATGGAAGGAATGTTTCTTTTGACAACCTAGTCCAACGCTATCAGTTCCCAAGACCTTGCAGACCCTTATTCCAGTGATTTAAAGCCTTTCGCCATCTGCTTCCCTCCATCATCTCAGTACTCAGATCTCGAGAAGGCCATCACCACGCTCGTCACAGAGTTCCACAAAGCCTCGGCTGACAATGGCTCCGCGCTGAAGATGGAGGAGTTCAAAGGTCTCCTTTCCTCCCAGCTGCCCACCGTGGCCAAGGTAAAAAGAAAGATTCTACCTCCTGGGATCCAAATGCACATAGGTTACAAATGAAGGCAGCTTCAGTTTCAGCTAAACCAAACATAAGTAGGCTATGTGTATTCAAATGTAGACATGGCCACGCCTAGGCAAACAACAAAACAGGCCTCCTGCAACAGGTTGTGATAAAAAATAAGCCAAATTTAAATTAAGTATGGCACCGCCATAGGGCGAAGCCGTGACTGCCGGGTGGAAATGTGGCAAGTGCGTCTCAACCCCCCTCCGTCTGGCCCTGCCTGCCATTGATTCCAGCAGCAGGGCGTGACTCACTCGACAAATATATTTTACTCAGCATTTGAACGAGCGGGCAGAGAACACAGGTCACCGTGAACAAAACAGAAACACATTCAATACACAGTCAATCCACACAACATTCTAGAGCCGGGCAGGTGATTCCCTGATTGCATTTATTCTCCCAGATAAAACATTTGAAATTTTTGGTATGCTTGATATGCAACATTATCGAATTGTTGGTAATATAATTCAACATTTTCGATGTGGGATTTATCATATCAGCAGGTATTAAGGCTTAACATAAAACATATTGTGATATTTGATTTTGTCAATATCGCTTGTAGGTATTCATATCGATCAATGACGTGTATGATTTTTCAATGATTATCCAGAGAGTCAATCGTATCAAATGTGAACGCGTGCACAAAGGTCGGATAAAACAAATCCGTTACCTCCTCCTCCTCCCGAGTGTCAACCCGAAGCGGTTTCGAATTTCCACGGATTAACCGAGGTGGCTTGGAAATGGCGCTCGCCGCTTTATTTATTCGAAACAAACAAACCGAAGGAGGGAGACGCGGGAAAACACTCGCTTGGCTGAAAAGTTGAGACTAAAGCAGCTCAGCCCCCCCCCCCCCTCGAGGGTCAGAGCTGAACAAAGAGAATCCTGCAGCTTAAACCTTAAAGACAAACTGTTGCGGCAGTTTTCCTGTTGTGTTGGTTTGTGTTTTCACCTCAGAATCCCCCCCCCACCCCCTGCCCCATCCGTGTTTTGTGGCTTTTTTTTTATTAGAACGCTTATTTCAAATGTAAATGAACGCCTACTTTGATTTAAGTTATTCGGCTCAACAATAACACACACAGAAATGCACCGTATCATTCCAAAAATGTCCAAACTGGTTGAGGAAGGAGCTGGTATAGGACAGTTTCATTTCATAGTCAAGAATGACAGTGGCTCTCTATTATGCTATTATCTGTATTATACTGCTAATCATAACTGCAGATACCAGTGTTTGTCACTGTTCTTCAACAGATCTTAAATGTGTCAAAAGGCCTTTTGTAATTTTAAACTTTTGAAATTTTGGTCTAAAAACGACTCGCGTCTTCCAAGCTGATGACATGCTTGTCCCGTAGCTGCTGTCATTTTGATTATGTGGTTTGAAGGTATGTTAAAAAGGGTTGGCAGACAGCATACCAGAAGTCACAATGTGTGTGTGTGTGTGTGTGAGTTACAAATTGGAGAGCAAGAGAGAAATACTGTATGTGAGGAACGATTGTGTAGCTGTTACAATCTGAGTTTCAATACCTATATTACTAGGTAGTTTATCTCTTCAGTGCAGTGAATAAGAAATAAGACAAAAGGTTTATTGAGATATTACTAGTCTAAAACTGTAGGAATTTTTTAAGTTCGTGTTTTCAGTATGAATGGGAGAAAACACATTGCTTAGGAACTGTTTTTAATGCCCAGCCATAGAGCTTGATTCACACCAAATCCGTAATCGCATCTGATACCAGATCCTCCCCCCAGTGGCCAGTGGCCGTCAGGTGAACTGCATCTGAGTTTTGCGTCACAAAATACGTATGTTGTCGTGTGAGTTGAAGATTTGAACGCATCCTGCAGTCTCGATCGGACGCAGAAATTCTGCACTGCAGAGTGTCATAGCATTTTGTGTCCAACCCTCCATAGTAATGAATGGACTTCTGGTATGTTTTGTCGTTTGTCAGATATGGTGTGACGTAGACTTGAGTCTGGCTGTCAGATCAGCCATCTCAAACAAATATCTCTCAAAATACCACTGTATGTTTCCTTTTTAACTAAATAAAGTAATGCAATCCATTTTTTTCTTCACGTCAGTGTTTGGGGTACAGTTGACATGTATTTGCTCGGTTGGAATAACCCATTTATTGACCCAGATAGCATGTAGAATTTCAGTTATATCATTATATTATATATAATGGCACTTAATTTTCTTCATGGTAGAAACTACTGTAAGTTAACATAACTACAGGTAGAAGTTCATTATATATTAAGAGTTCAAGGCAAAAATATAAAGATAAGTGGCTGTGCAGCATAATGCTTGTTGTGTATTTATATATAAAAAATTATGTTCAGCCTAAATGTAGATTGTGCATTGTGTAAAGACAGACTAGAATGTGTGTGGTATGAGGAGCGAATGTTCACCAATAATGTAATTTTACAGATTTTCTTAAAATCAATTTCAATTTATTATTTTTATATTTATTCTTAATTTTTTTATTATTATTTATCTAATTATTTTATTAGATATGGGTTAAAACGGCATAAACTTTTGAATTACGACAATATACTGTATATATAAAATGTTGCCTTATGTGCTTTGACAGACCATGGGCTCAGACCAGGGAATGGGCGAGATCCTCCAAAAAATGGGCGTGTCCAGTGGCCAGGACATCTCCTTTAAGGACTTCTGGGGCCTGATCCAGTCAATAGCCAGCAATCAGCATGGCCTGCTCAGCGGAGAGAAGGTGTCCAAATGCAACTGCATCCTCATGTGAGGGGGGAGTCACCGCCACTAGAGTAGCCATAACCCCCCCCCCCCCAAAAAATAAAACAAAACCCAAAACAACCCAAAACATCTCACTTGTGTAACGGTCATCCTCAACCCTCATTAACTTCTGCATTTTCTGACCTTGGTCGGTGCCCATTCAACATATTCAAGTAACTCCACCCTTTTTGTTTATAACAGTACAGCCAAAAAAAATGTGATTTGAAAATATAAATGTTTGTTTACCTGACGTTCTGTATGTTTAGTTGACAATTAAAATCATCTGAATGAAAGCCTGAACTGTTCATTAAATTGCACCCTCTGACAAATGAGTGTACAGTATTTCCTTTGTGTTAGCAGGATGGTTTTTGTGATTTACCCTACACAATTACCCCTGTTTTACCCCTCTCATATTAGATTTTTCATGTATTTCTATTGTTATTCTTTGTATTCTCTGACCATTGTGAAACTATAAAAAATAGGTCAAGCACAAAAGCTATTAAGTTATGATCATTTATTTTGGATGAAGACAACGACTTCATGACGCGCTTCTTCCCACCACTTCTTTTGCTTACTGACACACAGTTGTAATCGTGCACAGGTTTTATTGGTTGCTGTTATCAAACTCAACATGTATCTCTTAAATTTGCATGTCTCTAGCTTTGAATACAATTTCCTGATTTGCATCTGGCAGGATCTCTCTTTTTCTGCGATGTCTTCGAAGGGTGCTCTTAATTGATGATTACTATTTGATACATTATATTCTGGAAATTTTAAAATCACAAAGCAATAATAACATTTTTTCAATCATATTGATGCTACATTTAGGGTTGCAATTGCCTCACTGCCACATAATCAATTGTAATTCTCTTGAGGAGCGATGATGCACCCTCTTTTGAGCTTTTTCCCCTCGGGTGTGCCTCGAAAGAACTCCAGAAAGGACGAGAACACGTACTTATTCATCACCTTGACACGTCCAAAGATATCAAGCTCAGTCTGCTGGTCATGGTCAACATTGCCCATCGTTTGCTTGGATTTGATGTAGAGGGCATTCTCCTTTGACACAACTTTGTCCAACCAAGCCAGGCTCTCCTGTCTTGAGAACACAAGACTAAGACTGTCGAGTGAGCAGCCGTAAAACCCCCGTCTAGGATGCAAAGGCCAGGGCTCGTCTGACGCCATGGGGTGGTCGTCTCCAGCAAAAGCCACACAGACGGAACTCTCTGTACCCTGAAGGCGGCCAACCTCACAAGCGATGACACTCATGAGGAAGAGTGAGTAGGTGTGGAAGTTGTGCACGGAGGCCGAGAACACCGCCGCCATGAAGTAGTGGCCCCAGCGTTCGCAGTTATAGGTGCACTGCCGCAGCTGGAATGTCTGGCGACAGAAGTCGTTGAACTTTGAGGGCTTTAGGCCGAGCCTCAGCTCTCGGAGCGAGGACTGATCCCTCTGGTCATTGAAATTGTCCAGAAAGTTCTGAACCTCGTCTTGATCGGCGGGATTCATGAATTTCCCCGCCAGCGTCACGTTTAACGTTGTCCTCTCCACATTGTAAATGCAGTCGTTCAGAATGTAGTAAAGGTCTGACATGACTTCCTCCCTGGCATTGTACCGGATTTCCACCAGCAGATCCAGAATGTTGGTGATGTGTTTGAACACCATGTTTTCCGCTGGGTTCTCGGGCTCCTTCAGCCAAACGGCTGTCATGTGCTTTTGATTGTCGTCTGGGATGTAATCCGGAGCGCGCCTTCTCTCATTCTCCTCAAAGAACAAGCTCCAAGTGAGCCCTTCCAGGCAGTCAATGGACGGATACTTTCGGCGTAACTGCTCAGGGACAAACATTTGAGGATGGCTCGGCCACTCCAGAGTCTGAATGTACAATGCTTTTCCGTTGTAATCTGGGATTAACTGCCCTCTGTAGCTAGATTCAACAGATCTTCGCAGACTCCCTCTTCCATCGAGTTGAACAACTACGACGTTGCTGCCGTCATGGTACCTCCACATTCCATTGTCTGTGGACACTATTTCCCCGTTAGGGGTTACAGACACCAATGAGCTGTACATGTAAAGTGTGGTCTCCATGTTGAAATATCTAAGCGTTTGAAGCAGTGACTTTGCAAAATTAAGATCGTTTCCGAGGTTGCAGCTGATAAAGCGGATGGTCTGAATGTGACCCTTTTCCCTCTCTAGGGTGGACACAACTCTGGCAACTTCCTGTGGCCCATATCCACCTATCTTGGATATCCCCTTTCTGTCCTTGTTGCTGTGACCAACCATTAGGACATGGCTACTTTGAACCAAATGGAAGTTCCAGTCCCTGATAACACTTAGCATGCTATTGTGGTACATCAATAAGGTGGACACGGTGGAGGAACGTGTATCATAAAGGTAGGTGGCTAACTCCATTGCTAAAGGATCCTCCCCCATAATCAAAATGATTTTGCAGTCCTGTTCAATTTCCCTGCTCCGTGGGGTTATATTGCGGTAATAGGACAGTTGCCCTGCATGAGTGGATTGGAAATTCTCCAAGTTGATCAAATTAATTGGCCAGATTAACTTTAAGAGATTCACAGAGGAATTTGCAATCATGGAAACAATTCCTGAGACACCTGTGACTGTGTATTCTCTAAACAAACCTGCTACGGTCTGAATCAGAGAGTAATAACACTGACTAAGCCCGATGTTGAAGATGTTACTGCTTCTCTCAGATGTTGTATTCTGAAATTTGGATGTATCCTCTGTTGTGTCAATACAGTCCACACTAGTATCCACAGCAGGGATGGGTCTGCAGCAGCTGTTATAAAATGCAGTAGAAAATAATCTAGCACCTCCGGAATTAGGACGTGTGGAAAAAAGATGGAGTTCAGGTGAAATCATCTTCAGAGCCGGCCTGAATGTAAATAATGTTAATTGTGAGAAAGTGTGCGATTGGGGTTAAATACGTGTATACCAGAACATTATAGTATAAAAACATGTTCCACACACTGTAAAAAAATAGATAAAAACTTTATATGTCTTTATATATATATACATACATACATACATGGCATCTCACCTGCTTCTCATATTGGACACCACCATTAAAATTGGAGTGTTCCCATCTGTAACGAGAAAACATTTTACATTAAGGCCTTTGTGTTTATCTTTGTGTAGAAATGCTTTTATACATTAAAAACCTTTTTTAATCAAGTCACTATTGTTGTTAATGAACTTAAACAGAATGTGTGTTTTTTATTTAATTACAATAAAGTAAAATGTATTGTGTATATGTATAATATTTATTCATCTCACCTGCACCCACTGATTCTTGGCTTAAAGAAAGTCCCAGAGTGAAAATAACATTAAAAACGTGGGAATTCATGGTGGCTTTGGTTTGGCAAAACACTGCATCCAAGTATCATCAAGTTTGGGAAGTGTTCTCACCACCCTCAAGTCTAACTCGTATTTTGAACTGGGACAACCTACAGTGTTATCTCCAGGCACATTTAAATAGATAAAAGAGGGAAATTACATTTAATTTAAATGCAACACTGGGAAGTTTCTTTTCAACAGTTAATACTCTGCATGCAAATAATATGCTCTAAAAGTATTATTATAATGTGAGTAATTCAATAAATGCTCATGAGCAGTTTAAACTCAAACCGAATTATAATAAGGATGATGTAATAACCAAAAACAAAGAAAGATTGTGACCAATCTTTTTTTCATTAAAAACTTACAGAAAAAAAAAGAAATCATTTCTTTACCTCCTGCATCACACTAACAGGCTTCTTTTGACAACCAGCGAACACTCCCAGCGCTAGACGGCGCTGACGGCGGCTGGACAGCAGCGGACGCGCAGAGAACGAGGTAGTGCCGGGGACGCGGAGGGTAGCCATTTTCGTGAGGTCCAAGCGTCGCATGCAAAGGTTTCATTTCAAATATTTGTTAATAAATAACTAGTATCAACTTCAGGGCTGATATGTTCGTGTTTGGGCGGTTGTTTTTTTTACAAATCATATAAAGTGTGTGCCATCTCAGACAGTGTACCATATTCGATAGTGGTGGCGACACCGCTGCCATTTGACGTGAGCGAGCAATGCAAA
This sequence comes from Zeus faber, assembly GCF_960531495.2. Lineage (NCBI taxonomy): Eukaryota > Metazoa > Chordata > Actinopteri > Zeiformes > Zeidae > Zeus > Zeus faber. The sequence goes on from NC_137193.1 coordinate 30,518,517, forward strand.
CATAAATCCGTGGGCGGTATCCAAAACAGAGACCTCGAGCTAAATACATCTGTTGTATTTGACGGATAAAAGCCGTGTCATGCTCGCAACAATTTGCGTTATAGACACGATTCTGCCCGAACACCGTCCTTTTATTCCTGACGGCTAACTTGTTATGTTACTGCAACTTATCTGATCGCAACAAACGGCGCCCCTACAGGACGCCGGGTGCATGTGCAGCGCTCTTAGTGACGGCAAGCGCCATCTATGGGCGGAATTCTGCGTCACACGTCGTATATAATATAAAACTAATACAAATGCAAAAAAGATGAATAACTAAATACTACAATCCACAAATCTCGATTGAGGTTTGAATTGTAAAATAACAGAAACGTCTCCCGCCACAAATAGATAATGTACACTCCTTGTGTTGTGTAGACTGTTTTACAAATAAACAAAGTGTAATTTATATGTGATTAAATATATTTTCATATGTTTTGATCACTCCCAACCCTCAAATGCCTAAACACGCATTTAAACGGTTCATTCACGTGTGCATCGCGGGGGACGTTTGTTTATTTCTTGATTGACATTTGGATGGATTTTTTTAATGGAAATGTATGGGGTTTTTTTTTGCATTTAAAAATTTTGGAATGGATTTGTAGGTTGTGCTATTTATTCATCATTTTCCATTTGTATTTTTATTTATACTATAATATATATTTGTGAATTGCGACATTGAATTCCTTCCATAGCCACCCGGCAACAGGAATAGTTTCAGTCCTCATGGCCCTGGTTTTATCCCGCCCTATTCAATATTTACATATTTATTAAAGGTTTTACCCAAATACCATTTTTGCACTGTACAACTCACACTGTGTCACTTGCAGATGCCAAGACATTGCTCGGCTGGCGGCTGTAAATCTCGCGACAACCGCGAAACTCGCAAGGCTGGCATCACCTTTCACAAGTAAGACTTAGTTTTGTTACCTGTCACATGTAAAGCATCAGCTCTAGTTTCATATTCCTAGTCTTTATGTACAGACATGATAATAATTTGCCACCGTGATGACCAGACTACCGAAGGGGGCGACCCGGAGGAATCTATGGATCACAAACTCCCATCGCTCAGGCCTGTGGGATCCCCAAACGGACTTTGTCTATTTCTGCTCCAAGCATTTCACCCTGGAGAGCTTTGAACTCAACGGCTATAGGTCCATGGTGTCATCATGATTCTTGAATTATATTACATTTACAAACAATAAATGCAAGCATAAAATGTGTACGACTGACCACCTCACCTACTGTCCTTTCACAGTGGAATTCGCAGATTGAGGGAAGACGCGTTCCCGACGGTGTTTGACGCCATACCAGAGACCAAACGCAAAGGACCAGGGAGGCCTCGAAAGCGGGAAGACTTTCACCTCAGGTAAACCTCAATGATACGGAATCACCACCCCCCGTTGGTACAAGCGGGTACATTTCCTTTTTAGGAATAATGCTACAAACTTGAAATAATTTCACAATCAGTATAAATTCAAGAGCAAAAACAGTCAAACATAAAATTTTAACTTAGGTCTTGACACTGACAAATAGAATATTGATTGTAATGAAATGTTCTTAAACATTGGTGAATGTAAGTCTTCAACACAAACTAGTTAGCAGTCATTTTAGTTATTGCTTTTGTAGTTATTGCTGTATAGTTAAGCAGCTCATGATTACTGCCTGGCTGTAATACATTAATAACTGTGGTAATTGATTTAATTTGTTTAACACAATAAGGATTGGAACAAAAAAAGGTTTAAATTGTATTTGAATTGAATTGTTGAAATCGGGAGTTTGCATGAAGGAGGGTTGTGAACTAAACATCTCACGTGCCTCAGGATGTCTGTGCATCACTCTACATCTTCTATCTTTTAGGAAGAAAACCCAGTCTGTCAAAGGAGAGGTGGTTGTCCGGGAAAGTATTCAAGGGGAGACCAAGGGAGCGGAGAACACAGATGGAGATGAAGTCCAAAACTCTACGCCAAAAAGTACAGAAAAGCTTGGCCGGCCACAGGACACCTCTGAGGCCAAGATCCCCCCCCAGCAGGAAGAGCGCCCCCCTTCCCCGGCTGCTCCTTGTTCTCAACCTCCCACTCGCCCCCTCTCTCCATCCCACTACATGAGGCGCCTACCGCCTCCGCCCGGGTTCTACCTGCCGAAGGAGCACAGCTACGCTCAACTCTGCCCCCTGCTATGGAGGAGACGCTACGAGCGGGCCGTGGACTGCTTAGAGAAGGCCCTGCGGCAGCTGAACGCAGCGCGGCGGCGGGAGAATAGGCTGCGTGTCGCCGTGTCCAGGCTCCGCGAGAAGCGCCACAGGCCCACTGAGCCAAGAGACAGCCCGAAGAGTAAGGGAAGCAGGGGGTCTCTCCTGGTTAACCGGGAAGAGGGCAGGGTGGATGCGGAAGCCGAGGAGGCCGAGCCGTTTGGCTACGTAGGTAGGGAACACATGGAGTGGGCTGGACATTTCCACACAGCAGACCCAAACGCTTTGTCTGAAGAGGAGGGCGGCTGCTGCTTCTACTGTGGGCGGACTCGCGAGGAGAGTGTCGGCAGAGCAAGGCGCCCGGTTTCCAGAAAGAACGGAAAGCCTGTGGTGCGCCATGGCTCATCGAGCTCTCATGCGCAGGGAAGTCCTGAAGAGCGGCCGCAGCTGATCAAACAGTCTGGTCACAGGGAAAGCTCAACAGCCAGAGAAGCAGACGCATCGCGGGAAAGTAACATGAACTACCATTGTTCCCTGGATGTCATGGATGGCTCCGACAGCGTGCAGCTGGTGGTTCTGGAAGGGCCGCTAGGAGAAGGCTTGGAGGCTCTTAACCTACACAGCACCTTGCGACTTCCTGCCCACCAACCCCTACCGCACCCTCACCAGCTGACCTCTGATTGGGCTTCGCCGCACAGCGCCCAGGTTCAGTATTTGCAGTGCAGTGCTGCTTCTCACCAGGACTCGCTCCTCTCAGACTCGGGTCCTGTGGAAGTTGAACCCGCTGGTTTGGATGCTCCCGAGGAGTTACCGCAGCAGGTGTTTTTTCTGCAGGAAAGCACCGGGGGGCGGCTCTTCCTCGTGCCCGTGTCTGCCCAAGATGGCTTGAAGGATGGGGTCTGGACAGAGGAAGAGGGTAAGGATGTGCACAGCGTACTGGTGTCTGAAGTGGGATTACAAACAGTCTTGGGGCAGGTGACGGGGGAGGAACAAGTTCCAGAGCCGCACAGCGGTGGCGGTGCCGGCGGACTGACAAAAGACATCAGGGAGAAATTAAAGGAACACTTGGAGGGATTTCACCTACAACTGAGTAATGAGTTCATTAACTGATCATTTACACCAGGATTATTGTCAGGATCAAATTGTCTCAGTATTCTGTTTGCTGTTCATGAGAGCTATACCTGGGTTAAGCCTGTGTGAGTTCTGTAATATTTAAAATGGTAAAAAGTATTAAATGTTTACCTAAACAACTTGAAATCTTTAATTTCAGGAGAGTCACAGATGATAAATGTTGTAAAAACCGGGCTGCAGTGTCATGTATGAAAGAATATTGAAAACTCCTCTTATTGCAGATACTTTATCTAGTCCAGTCTGTTACTTGACAAACAGTAGTAAACAGGACTTAAATAGCTAGAGAAAAGTAATGCTCACAAAGATGTGTTTTCCAACCTTGTGAATTCCATCTGAATCACCAGAGAGTGCTTGAAAAGGGCAGGCTAAGCTGATCCTAGTGTTGTTATTACTAATATTATTAGTATTATATACTGCATTTGTGTGTAGTTTCATATTTTTGTTCATATCTGATGGACAGTCATGCTTTTCACCGGGTAGGTGCTTTTACTGCTGATAATGAAGTTATGGTCAAGTCAAGTCACTGTTTTTAGTGGTTGGTGAGGTTGCAAATGGTTTTCCCCTGTGGGGAATAATAAAGTTGCCCGTCTAGCTTTGTACATTCATTTTATTTTATAATATTTTAGCCATGACATTGTATTGTGGAGAGCTTGTATGTTTTGCTGCTACATTATCAAATACAGAAAAAAAGGTTTGATGCATTTTCTGACAATAAAATGGATTGCACTTTTTCTAAACAAAGGTTGCAAAGTGTTTCACACAGATACAAAAAACATAGCAAAACCTGAGCAATAAGACTTTGACAATAAACTTCAAGGTTAATAAAGTGTGTTGCAAGCCTTGACCTAAAATAATGCTGATATTTAGGTGATTATAAAGTGTTGGGGCATGGAAACACTCGGATTTTAACTTGGCTATGGACTATTAAGCCTGATTCCCACCTAAAACGACAAGAACCAACCTGAAGTCCATTCATATGGAACGCCATTTGAGTCAATATGAATAAATATGTATTTATTTATAAATAAATACATAAATAAATATGCCTCTGGAATAAATCCTGAAATAAATAAATGAGACAATAAATATAAACAAATTATAAATATAGTTCAATAAATACATCGTTTTTTTATTTTATTCATTTCAGGGGACTTGTTTCATAATTCCACATTTATGATTTGCATATAAGAACCGGAAACGTTGCTTTATGGAAAAAGTGTCCCGAAATAAATAAATGCGGCATTATGAAATTAAAGTTCCCCTGGAATGAATAAAAAAAAATAAAAAAAGATGCATATTTTATTTAACTATATTTACTCGTTTATATATTTATGTACAGATATACGAGCAGCACGACCGGAAGTGACGTCAGTCACGTTTTTGATTGGAACCAGGCTTAAAACTGGACTAATGAAGACGTTCTCTCCCTTAACGTTGGGTGTCTCCATATTCACCATCAAATATATATTTTTATATGAGTGAATTGTGGGTAGTTTTTCCTTTTTTCTCACTTTACAAACACCATATAAGGGGATTGTTTTTACTATTATTCATGGTAAATGGTAAAGATCCCCTGTCCATTCACTATTTTCCATCTCAGATAAATGTGGAAAAACTGAAAGAAGAACATCAATAAACAACATTTTAAAAAAACAATAGTTGAAAGCGGCACTACTGTTTTTGGCAAATTTTCCTTTCGTCCATCTTACCCAGATCCAGATAAGGTCGACACCAATTTCATCCCTGCGTCACAGGGATGCATAACTGCGCTAGCGCAATGCATGGCTGCAGAGGGGATCAGCTAGCGTAGCCTAGCCTGTAGAGTTTGGTAAATACACTCCAGCATCTCAAAAGCTGAATTATTTAAGAAATCCATTCAGCCTCTTTATGACAAGTGAAAAAAACAACAACAAATGTTTTAAATGGAGCTACATCCAGAACTATCTTTGACACGTAGCTGTTCATCACACCATGATTATCAGCTGTGCACCAATTCAGTCACATCTGATAACTGTGGAAGAACAGGAGTGTCTTTTTTTTTTGGACTGGCCGGTGGACTATATACTGATATACTGTATCACTGTGTAAAGTTTATTTATATATTTTGTATCTTGAACACAAAGTAAAATAACCATATTTACCTAATTTCATCTAGCTCTAGCTAGCAAAAAAAAGTATGCCCTGCCCTCTATTGGCCTCAAAGGGGCATAACACCTACTGCTTTAACTTCTGAGGCACTTTGAGAACTTCTTTATGGCAGGTGGTAGAAACATTCAAATGATGTGAGATTGTTTAAAATTTTATTATAAAATGCAGGACATGGAATGCATAGCTGAAATTCAGCATCTCTGCCTCGGTTTAAGACCAAAAAAAAACAAAACACAAATAGAATATACAAAAACTTAACCTTTAAACAAGCAGTATAGGATTTACAAATTTAGAGTGCCTTTTTTTTTTTTTTTTACAATTTTTACAACCTTTAAGGCTACATGTATGCTAGAAGAGTCATTCTATAGCGTCACACTAAGAACAGTTTTAATTGTTTGTTGCTCAAACAGTTTATCGTTTAGTGGTATCTTATTATAATAGTGTGAAACAATTTGTATTGTTACAATATTTAATTGCAATAACAACTGGATCCTTAAGCATTTGCTTTGAAATTCATCATCTGCCATCATGCTGTGTTCTAAGGCCTGTGGTTAACAGAGGCAGTCCCATTGTACCTCAAAGTGCCCATGTAATAACTTTGCTTCTGTAGGAAAAAACAAAACAACTTCTACAAGCAAACTGGAATTGTAGCCTCTACAATGTTCCAATGTCACATGATGTGCAACAGCTTCAATGTATTGGAGTAAAGCCATCCCTGGGGGTAAAACATTATACTAGTTACAGTATCAAGCTGTCAATGCTCCACTTGCTATAGAGTCAGTCGACATAGTGGAGTCATCTCACGTACGTCACTCATTTCGTTTCTTCCCGAAAACAGCCGAAACGCTCCTCACGATGCCCTTGATACCGATGGTCCCTTTCTTCAGGGCCCGTGTCTCCCGGATGAGATCGAGCAGTCCGTGAAACACAAGCAGAACCCCGTGGTAGGTCTCAGCGGCCGAAATCTCAAAGAAGCCGCAGTCGACGGAGAGTGCCAGGAGCCTCCCCTCCTCGCTGGAGACTGTGCGCCGGTGCCGCAGGTCCCGTTTGTTTCCGACGATTATGATGGGCGTCGCTCCCGCCTTACCACTGGCCTGTCGGAGGCGCTGCACCTGCTGCCGCACCACGTTGAAACTGGCCCGGTCACAGATACTGTACACCAGGATGAAGCCATCCGCCCACTGCAGTTGTCTGTTAATGTAATGGCCAGCGCCATTGTCTTCCTGAAAGACAAAAACGTGATACATCAAGAAACGTATATACACTGATCAGCCACAACATGAGAACCCACTGCTAGGTGAAGTGAATAGCATTATTATTATTTTTTTAAACCTGTCCTGTCAGCATGCTGGCAGACAGTATTTGTATGCCATTGCATCCGGGACAGTTAGTCCGAAACTGGAGTTCAAGTTCTCAACCTGCAATGTAACTCTTTAATCATCAAGAACTGCTGCAATAACTGTCCTGTGGATGACCTGTAGAATGACGAGTGCACAGTTTTTGGTCATAGAGAACCACCACCAAACCCCCTCCCCAACCCAGCTATGGTGAATAGTTCAGTCACCATAGCTGGGTCCACAAACAACTGATCACTACTCCAAGAGGGGGAGAACCACCATGGGTGAGATAAACAAACATAGAAACAAACAACATTTACATAAAAACTGGATGACATGTATTGAAAAACAGTGAATTAGGTCCAGGAAAACTGGAACTACAACTGGTCACGTGGCCTCTTCCTGTCATAATCATGGCAGCAAATGAGGGAGGAAAGGAGAGGAATGCAACCAGGAGGGCGCTGGGGTGCACCCGAAGCAGGTGTGGTGTGTGCGTGTGTGATGGGACCGCCTGTGTGTTAGATGTCCACCAGTGAGTGTCCATGACTTAGGTCGGTATTATGTCATGGCACCTCCAAGCAGCGGAAAGGGCCCCAAAGCGCCCCCCCCCGTACTCCGCATCCCTGTAGACACCCTACGGCTGCAGGAAAGCCCCGAGTACCCTGCGGCCACAGAAGACCCCCGGGCCCCCAGAGAAGCCAGAGGGCCGTGGAGCCCGCACCCGGATCCCGACGCCCCATGGGCGAGCCCGCAGGACCCCCATGCCTGCCCACCCCTGCCCCACTGCAGCTGAAGCAAAAGGCCAACAGCCGTCCCCCACACCCCAACGGCAAGCAGTCCCCCCAGAAGGCACCCGGCGGCCTGCACCCTGCCCATTACGCAAGCCCTCGTCTATTGTGTGGTGTATGTGCTGAGCATGAGTTTTAGCACTGGGACAGATAGGTGGACAGGTGGACCAGATCGATCCAGGGGTGCAGCAGGCTGTGGAGCAACCAAGCGGACCCCCCCCAGACCCAACCGTGCCCCAGCGCACCCACCTCCCATGCCTGGTGGCAGCCAACCTACAGCTATCAGCCAAGGGCGCAGAGCGGTCCGCCATGCGCCTCCGCCATGCCGGGCAGCTCTGTGCCACCATCAGGCCCCTGTTCGGCCCCCGCCTGCTGAGCATGCAGACTACAGAATAGAGGGCAGCAGACGGCACCCCCACCCCACCAGCGACATGCGCACCGAGAGCGCAGGTACCCCGTGACGACAGGAGACAGCTCCCCCACCGAAGGAGGCCATATGGTGAGCCCCGCGCCCAGCACAGCTAGCCAGGTTTGCTCATCTCGTTTCAGTTATCTGTATTAGGCAGCAAGTGATCAGTCAGTTCTTGAAGTTGATGTGTTGAAAGCAAGAAAAATGGGCAACTGTAGAGAGCTGAGCGACTTTGACGAGGGCCAAATTGTGATGGCTAGACGACTGGGTCAGAGAAACTCCAAAACGGCAGGTCTTGTGGGGTGTTCCCGGTATGCCTTTTTAAAGGACCTACCAAAAGTGGTCCAAGGAAGGATAACCGGTGAATCTGCGACAGGGTCACGGGTACCCAAAGCTCATTTATGCACATGGGGAGAGAAGTCTAGCCCCTCTGGTCTGATTCCACAGAAGAGCTACTGCAGCACCAACTGCTGAAAAAGTTAAAAGCTGCTTATGATAGAAAGGTGTCAGAACACACAGTGCATCACAGCTTGCTGTGTATGGGGCTCCGTAGCTGTAGACCGGTCGAGTGCCCATGCTGACCCCTGTCCACCGCCAAAAGCTGCTACAATGGGCATGTGAGTCAGAATTGGACCATGTAGCAATGGAAGAAGGTGGCCTGGTCTAATTTTTCAATGATTCACGTTTTCTTCTACATCATGTGGATGGCCAGGTGCTTGTGCGTTGTTTACCAGGGGAAGAGATTGAACAGCGGGATGCGCTATGGGAAGAAGCCAAGCTGGCGGAGGCAGTGTGGTGCTCTGGACAATGTTCTTCTGGGAAACCTTGGGTTCTGGCATTCATCTGGATGTTACTTTGAGACATACCAACTACCTAAACATTGTTGCAGACCCAAGTACACTCCTTCATGGCAACGTTAATCCCTGATGGCAGTGGCCTCTTTCAGCAGGATAACGCACCCTGCCACACTGCAAAAGATGTTCAGGAATGGTTTGAGTGACATGACGAAGAGTTCAAGGTGTTGACTTGGCCTCCAAATTAAAAGTTGTCTGAATCTGGGTAAGATAACCAAATAAGGGTTTACTAAAAAAAACTGCAGTATCAATTGACATGCAAGTTTTCTCATCAGGGTAACAATTATATGGCCACACTTCTGTGTAGCACCTGAAATTGCAAAACAATTTCAGACTTACAGGCTGGTTGACCATGAAAATGCTGATGCCATTGGAAATGGAAGCCATGGTTTTCCGAAATGCTAATCCACTTTTGAATTTTCAACTTGTACCATAAAGTAAATAGTAGGTAGCTAAACACATTTCCCAATTTGGATCGACATTTGGATATTGTTACAAACAGGGTCACAAACGGTATTTGAGAATTAAATGTAATGTATTCATCTCATGTGGCACCAATCCTCTTCTGTACTCACATGAGTTGGAATTCAAATTAGCACTTTGTAGATTTGCGTTTTCAATTGACATTTGAATAAAGTGACACATCTATCTTACCTGAGGACAGACAGAGTCCCAGATGTGAAAACAAGTTTCCCGCCCATCGATGACGTCACTGTGACTGTAGATTGACTCTGTGGGGAGAATTCAACCATTAAAGCAACTTTGTCTCATTATCACCACCACATTGATTAAGACAAATGTGATGGAATACATCAAACATTCCATTTACCGATATCTCCGTATTCTCCGATGAACCTCCTGGTCAGGAAACGCACGGTGAGCGCTGTGAACAGAGCCGATCATCAGTTACACTCACCTGTGCCATTTAAACACTGGACCCATTTAAAAGAACACACCTGTCTAGTGACGCAATAATCGAAAGCGATTCGTTCTTGGCGAACGAATCGCTTTAATGAGTCAAAGCAGCGAGTGAATCTTTGATTTTTAAGCTGAAAATAATTATCGATGACTAGATTAAAGTCCAAGGTCAGGTCTTGAATTTGATTGATCTACATTTACAAAAATAAATCATTTTGAAGGAAGTAAATTAATTTGTGATTCAACGTTTGCATTGTCTCTGCCAAAATGAATAAATACACGTTTATATTTTACGAAATTTAGATTAGAGATTTTCTGGGATTTCCGGGAGTTTGCGTTCCTCCGCCTCCATGAATCATTTTAACAGAATTAAATCATTCTTGTGAGAATTTCAATGCTGAATTCTCAACTCTGACTCGTTTTACTCAGTGACGCGACTGATCCAAACCCGGGAGGAAAAAAATAAAGTACCTTTCATCACTACACCTGTCTCGTTTTACCTACCAGACTTCCCGACGCTCTCGGCTCCGAGTAACGCGATGTTTGCCTCCAACTTGTGCTGGTTTCCTTCCATTCTTTTCCTTCTGTGGCGAGGAGAGAGCTGAGGAACACGCACAACCATCTGGAAACTGTGGGCGCTTGTCCACCTAGATTGAAAAGCCAGAAAGCAGGGTGACCCACTGGTGGTCTGCTGGACCTTAATAGCAGGAGGGAGGGGTTAACTGCTGCCTGCTTTCCTATAGGGCAGCATTGAATCACCGGGCGTAGCCTCCCACTAGGCAAGTCAAGTCCCACTATTTCATATCAATATAATGTAAATATCATTATATGGGAAGAATGATATCCTTTGGGCAGGTCTGGGTTAAATGGATTAATAGATGGATGGATAGATGGATAGATGGATGGATAGATGGATAGATAGAGATTTTTTTCTTATTAATAATAATTCATAAGAATAACATTTAAAGTAGACATTCACAATAGTTTGGTCATTAATTGTGGTAGGTCTATAGTTCTAGGTTTCAGTTGTATAGGGGAAGTTAAAAACTCACGAGACCTTGTCTTTCACATTTCAGTACGGTACGATTTCACCTCACGTTTTGTGTTCGATTTTCATATGTTTTCATCCAAAATATTCAGAAATATTCGGAGATTATTTGGAGTTTGCAGTTTAAATGCTGCATGGGTTTTCACTTGTCAGCACTGATTCAAAGGGATCCAATCGCATTGTGTGAACGCCACAAACAAAAAGGACCCACAACACATCCATGGTGGCAGGGTTCCCCCAGAGCCAAACCTCCCCGTGTGATGTATGAGCTGTTTGCCTCTGTAAACACCCAACCTTTCTCTCAGAAACCACTTAAAAGAGAGGAGAAGAAAAGAAAAAAAAAAAGATCTCTTATCTCCATCACCTCGGTTTCTGCAGAGCCGACCTGTGCTCTAGTTAGTGAAGGAGCCGGCGATAAGAAAGCCCTCGTCAGGTCCTCAGGATTATGTCAAGGTTGCTCACCGAGCACTGTTTTAATCTGTGGCGAAAACAGTTGAAAGACCCCCCGATCCGGCCTCAGGTCGTTGCTATACAGTGTCTGGGATCAACTGGCTGTCAGGTGACCGGTGTTTTGGATAGGTCTCCTTTTGGGTCCTTTTTTGCATTTCTAATCGCCCAACTGTGGCCTCTGGAAGGACCACATGTTGCTCTGTATTCCAACAAAGACATTGGATTTTTGAATACTTTGTCATTTAAGTCTGGCCTGTTCTTTATTTTTAATGTTTACTTTTTGTTTGTTTGAGTTTTCCCACACATGAAACAACAAAATGTAAAGCACTGGTGATTGACAGTGTCATGTTATTTTTTATTTTTTTTGTTTATACAAAAAAGGGCATTTATAAACAGTCAGTAGGAAAATATAATAAATAAGTAAATGAATAAACAAACAAATGAATAAACAATTAAATATATAAAAAGTCAGTCAACTTGCTAATTTTCCACAGATTCCATTCAATACATCATATCACTCTCACCCTTTAGGCAAAGAAAGGGCCTCACACCTTTTAAAATCTCTTAGAAGAGCCTCCTTTTTTATGTTTACTTAACTGGTTTGAATGATTTAAATGAAAGCTCCACCAAAAATCAACCCCTTCCTGGAGATTAGCCCTAATAATGCGTAAAACAAATCCCTCAGGAGAATCAGGATCTGCCTGATTCATTACTCGTGACAAATCCTTGAAGAATTTTAGCTACTTCCTTCAGCCAAGCCTGATTCCATGAGCCCTAAGACTCTCCCAGCTCCCAGCCCTTCTTTAGCGATCGCGTCGTCGTTTCCGTATCGCAGTGTTATTTCGATTCATCCCAATGTGTTTATTCAACGAGACTTTGCGTTTTTCCTGCGTGCAGTTTAGGTCCATTACGACTATGCGTCGCTTTTATGTTTGGCTCAAGTTCAAAGCAAGCGCTGCCACTTGGACTCGTTTTTGGGTGTGGGGAGAGAACTTGCCCTAAAAACGAAAGGAGTGAAGTGTAGGTCAATCAGAACTCCCCAAAAAACACAGCATTATTATATTACTGTTTTGCTTTCCCTGCCAGGTGGAAGGTGATCGACCGTGAAAGGTTTCCCTCCCGCAGAGAATGCCAGACCCCAAGCAGAGCTGGCTAATTATTAAACTGTACATTGGCCCACCAGTGGGAATGTGCTTTTTGTCACTTTTTGCAGGTGTCGATGTTCCAAATTCCAAAGAGAACAAGGGGACAGAGGATTCTGTTGACAGAGAGAAGCTGGATTCCCTGATTCTTATAGAAGCTAGTGGTGTTCCTGTTCAAAACATGCCTGTTTGGAACAGACTGCATTGTAGAGGTGGGCGGATTGATATAAAAAGTACTGATACCAAAAGTATTGATACTACCCTACTGCACTGTTCAGAACGGACTGCACTGCGGACGGAAGTGATTCTGTCCCAGAGCCTTGAAGCCCCGCCCCAAGGCTCAAGGTTCAAGGTTCAAGGCTTCAAGGCTGCTGCTGCTGCATAGAGCTAAGTGGCTCACTGTTCGCTTGTTTATTGAAATTGATTAATAAAACAACCAAAGTGTCCAGATTGCACCAAATTCTACACTGCATGTCTTTGGCTCCCCCGCAATACACCCGCCAAGTGTAAAGTAGATCGGATGAACGGTTGTCGAGATAATAGAAGGACATACAGACATACATACAGAGGTTCCCTCGTTTATTAGCTAGATAACAGCAAAAATGCACAATAGTAGTATATTACAGCCAAAAATAGATGGTTTTAAGGCATAATAACTGCACAACAAATTTTCTAACAAGGACATTAAAGAGATTTATTGAGTGACCGCAATTTTCTCAAATCCCCAAAACTCATGTGTATGTGTATTTATTTAATAAAATCAATAAGAAATACAAAATATTTGCACTTGTTATTTCATTCAGAATTTATTCTGGATTTATTTATAGTGTCCTGTTAACTGTGACCTTTTATTATATATTTAGCTTATTTTTTCCATATATTGCCACTTTCTCATAATTGTATTTTCATATTTGTATTAAATTGTTTGTTATGATTACTGCCTTCTGCCATCTATCTATCTATCTATCTATCTATCTATCTATCTATCTATCTATCTATCTATCTATCTATCTATCTATCTAACCAATGAAATTCTAATTTCTTAAATCGTGGCCACAGTGTTAGAACTTGGATTTAATCAGTGGGTTTTTTCGATTCTTTTGTTTTGGGAGTAATTGACAAACTGCAGATTTCATCGACTAAAAACTCTATTTTCTTAATTTCCCAGCATCTGACCAGCATGTCATAGTCCAAGTGCAAGTCCAAAAATGGTCTTATAATTGACTTTATTCCTTCCCGAACCCCCCTCGGAGAGCTGCAGTGGTAAATAACAGTTAAACAGTTAAACATTAGACAGAGGTGTCTCACCCAAGAAGGACCTTGAAAGGCAGGAGTGGAACGCTTAATAATTTAAGACAGAAACTTGTCGGGGGAAATAAGCAAATAAACAGCCTTGAGGTTAGCGGTACCGAAAGTACCCTTGGCCTTGACGGAGGACGACGGGCATTCCTGGCATTCCAGCTGGCATCTCTTCTCCCCCGGCCACCAGGCATTCCAAGCATAGCAACCAGCCAGCAGCCTTTTTTACGTTTTATTTTTTTGGGGCCATCCCAGAGCACAGAGACTTCCTCTCACTCTGAGCACACCTGCGCTCTTGGAGGGTGAAGCAGTTTCCATCAACACGTCCCTCTGTGCCGCGGAGGCACGCACATCCACGGGCCAGCTGATTGTTAACAGCTAAATTAAAAAGAAAAGTCATGTGATGCGATGTGTCTGCGATCGTAGCATATCATCCCTAATAATCTAATAATATATTAAAATAATAATAATAATAACAATAATAATAATAATGCAGAAGCTTACAGTTTTTTTTGTTCTGACCCCTTTTCTGACCCCAACATGGAGGTTTATCTGTGGTGGGATTGATGACAGCCAACACATATGAGGTGCTGGGCGTTGGGTGAATGTTGACAAATAGACCTTGGCATGTTTGTTTGTGTGCGTGCGTGCGTATGGGTCAGTGATCACACTGTATCAAAAAACTTCTGTGGTCATTTACAAATCAGCAAATCCGTAGGTTTATCTTGTGCATTTGGTATTGGATTAAGATATTTCCTGCCTTTAAATTGAATCATAAAAACGACAGCAGCTTTGGTTGAAAGTCGTTCTCGTATTATGAACAATTGTAATGCATATTGGGACATTATAATGTGAAATCTGAATTTTCGACTGCCCTTAGGGGTCACAGAAGAGCTTGACACTGAGATTCCCATGCTGCCGTAAAGATATCCATGCCTCGAGCCCCTGCGACCAGTACCGAGCGGTAGTGAGAGTTAACAATAAAGACCCAGTGGCTCAGGGAAATTCCTGTCATATGAAGCCATAAAAACACAGGAGGATATGAAGGGGGTTAACACAAGGTTGGGAAATCCTCTTAGGTGGTTAAGTGGTGCTTTTGACAACCCCTGTTTTTCATGGGGAGGAACGTGATTCAGATCTAAACATCATCCACTTAGGAGACCTTTCTATTACGGGCATCACCTGTCAGTCACCCGATCAAGCCTAAGGGAACTCTGATGGGAAAGGTCAATAAAAAAAAAATTAAAAAAATCTTTAGAGTTGTTTCCCATCGGGGTGCTACTTCAATAAGTCAGTTTTGAGACTTTTAATTTTACTTAATATTACAATTAAAGGTCAGTTCCAGCTGATTCCACGTCCTGCCCTGAGCCCTTGTGTTTGAAAGCAAGGGAAGTCAATGGAAAGAAATAACTTTCTTCCACACACTGCGACCACAGAAGCGCCAAGTAAAAGTGAATGACAGTACATGGACGAATATCGAGGCAAGGGACATATATAAACTTGAATGTTAAAAACCTTCATATTTCCTTCAATCTACACTTCAAATCTCAAGGAAAGCAACCATGTATTCTCCCCAACCAAGATTCAAGAGGTTTATTCTTCACATACATATACATACTTTCATACATATATGCAGTGAAATGTAATGCCAGACTCTGGGCTCTGTTTTGTAAAGCTACTTGTCTACATTGAATCAATCAATTGAATGTCATTGTTAACTACACAGCAACTAGACAAAATAAAATAATACATTGAGATGGAATATTGTTATGATATTGGGGGGGGGAACTCTAAATGTTATAGGCTTGTCTATAAGCCCCTGTATCTAAATCCTCTCTATGCTATCTAAATCATATCTAAAGTTTATACACAAGGCCATAATATTCACTATGTCAAAACAAAAATCATGAAGGCAGAAATGTATGTGTTCTCCTACGGCCGTGCATCATTTTGTTTATGGAAAAAAAAATAACTTTGTCCAATCTCCACCATCTTGTCTGTCCCCAGATCGTGGCAGGGAGGTTTGGAGCTCACGTAGGCACAGAAGTGGGCCTAGCAACGCTTTATTCCAACACAGTGCGGCTGATCTACACAGACCATCACACCCTGACTGACCCCATGAAAGACAAAATGTTCGACTTACTCACCCTGGGGATTCTTATATAAATTATTATGAGGAAATATCCTGGTGATTGGCTGATTTGATTAGCAACATTTTTAAGAATAGGTCGATTCTTTTTGGTCCACTAATCAATCAAAATGATGATGAAACTTGTCTTGACACAGATATTTTTTGTTTTTCTATCGTCTATTGTTTTTTTCTTTAGAACAACTTTCAGGTTTTAAAACAAATTAAATGACAAAAAACTTTGATTTTATTGAAATTTTTAAATGAAATGATTCGATTTTTTTATTATTTTATTTATTATTATCTTATTATTTTACATTATTACACCGTATAATATGGCCTTTTTTTTTATAAACATGGACAACTCAGTGGAATTTTCACGAAATATACAATAAATAAATGAAGAAATAAATGGGATGGGAAATGAAAGAGGGAAAACTAAATGAACGAAGACATTTCATTTAATTTTTTTTAAAATTGTAATTATAAAAAGTCTACACATTTCGTGCCTCAAGGTACAACTAGTTTCACCTACTCTTCCCCTGTTTCGTATAAATCGAGTCCTCCCAGTTCACCTCCACAAGGTACATAAATACCAGGTGAAAGCACCGGGGCCCAGAGAAATCAAACAAACATCTCTATCACCACGCTGCACTTCAGCCCTGATTAGATAACAGTAGATCGCAGTAGCGATGAAAGGTTTGACTCTTTTTTTGAGATTCGGTTCTTGGCTCAGTAAAAAGAGTCTTTCGATTTAGATTCAGTCTCTGATTCAGTCGGTATAATGCAGCGAGCGAGGGAGGACTTCCGCTCAGCGATGAACGAGTCAGAAGAGTCGGTTCAGCTGTGTTGCACACTGAAGTCACACACACACACACACACACAAGAAAACATTAAATTCTGTCCAAATTATTGATTTAGGCGAAGAACTGTAAAGTGTGAACTTAAAAAAAACAAAAAAACAATGCTGAATTAAAACATTTCAATCACAAAAGTAATTTACTTCTGTCAAAATGATCCATTGTGGCGGAGTGCAAAGGGTACAGGGGAGACATTAGCCAGGAGCATAAAGGCTTTTATGTGCAGCCACCTGCAGAAGCATAGACACATACAATATCTGGCTGCAGGCGCATCGGGGAGCTGGCAGCCAGCCATGCTAGGAGAAGGCATGGGTGGTTTTAGGCCCGACCAGTTCAACAATACAGCTTCTGTTACCCTTTCTCACGTTCGGAGCCGGCATTTATGGTGGAGATCTGATTACTTGAGCAACTGGGAGCCCTGGTGCACGAGAGAGGAATTAAGGCTGCACATGCTGCACACGCTCGGATGCTCTGTGCTCGCTTTAGTTACAGGGTTGGGTCCCCACATGGAGGGCCGCTCGCTGATCTGGGTACTGACAGCTGGCTGAAGCCAAGGCTGACCTTGTGTGCATGGTTTTCCTTTCCTGCAATCTGCATCAGGCCTAGGTTGAAAAACAGAAAACCTATCCGTTAAAAGTACAATCAGTGATATTTAATGTGCTTCAGCGAACCAAACAACTGGGGATGCAAGACCCCTCTGCTAGGAGGGTGAGAAGCCTCGCGAACTACACTAAGTTGGCCATGTTGGTGTAGTTCATATGGATTTCTTTAGGGGTCGCTATTTGTCGATAATGATCCAATGTTACTGATTGCACCTTTAATGGCAGGAATAAACCAAAATACTTAAAACACAATATCACACAGATTGTTTTTCATCCAAGTCGTGCACACCACAGGATTTTTTTTTCACTAGTACACAAAATGAAAGACAAAAAGATCCGCTTTCAAGCAATTTACAACTTGTTTATCATGGCACATAAAATGACCAACATATTTGACATGAATGAATCATAAATTTTAAAGCTCCAAGGTTTTCCACTTCTTCCATCTCTCCCTTATCAATCTTCAATAGAAATGTCACATAGGAAGAAATCAACTGAAAACTGAACGCACAATGTGCAACTTCAAAAAATGTAATTTACTTTATATTTGTATGAAGATCTGAGTACATAATGACAGCAAGGATGATGCTTCAAATCTTTGAGTAATTAAACATTGTAAATGGAAAAAGTGTTTTCTTCTGGTGAGCAAAATGAACAGCACAACATCAAGCTCAGTAAATCATTCCGCTGCGTGACATAGGTGAAAAACATAGGTGTATGTTACATGCACCTATGTTTTTATTTCAAAATGAGACTATGATTCATCAAGATAAGGTCTACAATTTCAACCAAAGCATAAAAATACTTTACTTCAAATATGCATATAATTATTGCTGCATTGCCACACCGAATCAAAGAAAAGTGTTCACAGGGATTGAGAGATAAGGATAGGACGCCAAGATGTTTTGCAGATCTGCTCAGTTACCTGTACTTTCTATTGCACTTATGTTTCAATCATAGCTCTACACAACACCCTGTATTGTGCCTTAGCCCAGAAGGAAGTTTTTTTTTAAGAAAAAGACTCTTTTAACTCCCCATTCATGCAGCTAGATGGCGGCCTCACCGAGCAAACGAAACAGGTGATGCTGCAGTGAGTAGCTCCGCAGAATTACTAAAAAGAACAACGATGATGATGATGATGATGATGATAATAATAATAATAATAATAATAATAATAATAAGAAGAAGAAGAAGAAGAAGAAGAAGAAGAAGAAGAAGAAGAAGAATATAAAAATAATAATAACAATAACATTATTATTATTAGTATTATTATTATTGTTGTTGTTGTTGTTATTATTATTATTATTTTTATTATTATAATGCATATATTTTCGATATAGACCACCCAAATATGACGTTTATACGCATAATTGTGTGCGGCCAAAGTGTCGTTTCAGCGAAAGCAACAGGAAGCGAAGTCAAGGCACAGAGAGTACGAGCCCGTATAAAAAAAACATGCTTCCGGTTTTCTGAAGTGACTCTTAAAGGTAAAAGCGCACATCTGCAATGCCCATGGACTCAAAGCGCCAGTTCGAATTACTAGTTAATTACAACATAATTTGATTCAAATATTAAACACACACATGTTTTTGCGTTCATTGTCTGATTTGATTTAGATTTCTCTTCGTATTTTACTTTGCACATCCCCCAGAGTTTGCACTTTGTCATTTCACCACACTGTATTTGGATGAGTACATTTGACATTTGAATACATATCTTAAACCTTCAGCATTGTCTTTAATATAAAGGACTCCTTTCAGCTGTGGTTCATAATGAGCTTGCAATCAGATTGCAAATGCAGAAACACTGACCCATTTCCATTTCGATCACTCACTCCAATTACTTTGCCTTTCATTTACCCTCTACGACACCTATTGGGCCTGGTGTGAGCAGCACATTCGTTCAATTCTGCTGAAGACAGAGGAGAGACCCGGCCTCAGGTTGGCTCCAGGCTGCCACTTTGACCTGCTTTTAAAGTACAGGTACACATGTGTCAGTTTATCCAACCACATTCTCTCATTGAAATTTGCAGCCAGCTTGTTCTGTTTTGGGGAAACCAAAAAAACTATTTCAAGCCAGGACCAATTTAAACAAAAGCTTATTACATTGACAGTAAACAATACAATTATCTTTGGCAATATGGCTCCGTTCTGGGAGCTGCCCGTCCGTGCGAGCATGCGTGGGAACTGCAGAGAGAGCAGCAGCTTAACCCTCCAGGTGTACTGACGGTACAGAACAGAACCTATTGCAATATTGCTAGAGTTTGGTACACTACAGGATGGCAGTTTATGCTTTTGTAAAGGATTTAAATACACCAAATAGGCAGGATACTTGACAAAAAAGAACCACAATGCATCAGAGTAGTTTTTCCCTGAACACCTTTACCCACTAAAACGTTTGCTCTGGGGGTTGCACACACCATGCTCTATAACTCCTGCTCCTGGGTTTGCTTGGTCTGGCTGGATGGTTTATCATATTCACTCTTCCCGGGAAAGGTGAACCCCCGCCTCTAACAATTTTACAGCATTTAGAGGTGCAAAGGCGTAACCCAAATACATTTAGTGGCTGTTTATTCTTAAGTGCTAGCTAAATAAATATCACCTGGTCCCCGGGCGCGTCCACGTACGCCGCCCACTGCTCCTGGCTGTGCCCCCGGAGGAAGGACAAGCCAGGATGGGTCAAAAGCAGAGGATCCATTTCACCGGCCACCATCAAAGCATGTGCGTGTGCGTGTGTGTGCAAGCATGTGTTGTAGTGTGGTGTGTTGCGTGACGAATAAAGACTGTTTCTTCTTCTTCTAAATGTGTTGAAAGGATGTCAAATGACAGTTTCTCAGTGTCCTTTTAGGTATAGAAACAAAATAAATAAATATAATAGTTCTAGTCGCCGTTCATTATGGAATCAAGAGAAAATACAAATTTACATTCTAGATTCATATTTATTCCAGTGGAAACGTTGGGTTTGACGCGTGTGAAACTTTTGCTTTGAAAAATAGATTTTCTTGCCCAACCCTCGGGATGTTTTCACCTTAAGGAACTTGACACTGGTGAGGAACTCCCAAGCGGGTGTGGACAGTTATGTTAGTTTATTCAAAGAAAAAGGGGAAACGGGATTCAGGTAGTTTTATTTTTAAGGAAAAATTTAAACTGTGGACTCAGGATTCGCTCAGACGTTTGGAATAGTGTATTAAACATAGAGGGGATAATAGGACAAAAGACCTTCCTTTAACAATCCTTTATTATGATTATTATTGTTTCAAATTTTTTATTTCTTTATTTCTTTATTTCTTTATTTTAAAGAGAAAAGCTTTTGTTGCTTCTGTCAAGAGTAACATCACCTGGATATAATGTCTTGAAAACATGAACAAGATGCAGAGGGATACGAGAAACAGAAGGCAAGTTTTTAAAAGTAATATTTAACTAATAATCACATTCATAGAGCCTGGCACGACAAAGACGTATTCATTATTATTATTATTATTATTATTATTATTATTATTATTATTACTACTTCTACCACTGCTACTACTACAACTTGAGAGCCCCAATATAAACACAACATATTACCATACAAAAATGAAAGAAAACAATTATTGACCCAACATAAAAAATGAATATGTATGCAGAAGTAAACACTCCTGTACCCCCATTCGATGTAGTCTTCATTTGAATGTAAGTCTTAACTTTAATTAAGTTGAAAGGGATCCGTTCGGATCGCCCTATGAATAAATAAATAAATAAATAAATAAACATGGACCCCCTACGGCAGAAATCGTTGGGATTTTCAACCGATCATGTGTGCGTCTGTGCGCGCGCGCCTGTGCGCGTGCATGTGCGTTTTTGTGTGTGTGTGTGTGTGTGTGTGTGTGTGTGTGTGTGTGTGTGTGCGTGCGTGCGTGTGTGCGTGTGTGCGTGTGTGTGAAGGCATGCAGCAGCATTACGTCCCTCCAGATCCACGGTCACAGCGCTGCGTCTCGCGGAACATTTCCCACAGAAACAAGGAAGGTTTTAAGGAAGATGACCCGTTAAGGTAAGAGTAGCCCTCAATCGTCATACATTTCCCTTTTTTAATTTAGTACGAAACGAGAAATGATTTTATTCCTAATTTTATACTTGATGCTGGCATCCCTGGATTATCATGTTGCATCTCTGCTTTTGGAAAGGCTGCAGAGCTCATAGCGTTAACAATATTATGACATTCCTATTGCGTTTTCCGAGAAATAAAGCAGGTTTTTGCAAATAAAGGGGTAGGGAAAAAGATTATCCTTGTGGTTTCACCCTTTCATCTATCTATCTATCTATCTATATATCTATCTATCTATCTATCTATCTATCTATCTATCTATCTATCTATCTATCTATCTATCTATCTATCTATCTATCTGTCTATCTATTCCCATGGGCATCTAATTTCCTTAAGAAGCACAACTTGTGGATTTACATGGTATTTTCCTTGAAACAAAACCAAGCAAAAAATATATATATCTGGTTTGTGTTTGTGAGTAGCCACAGACTGCTTGTTGAGACACCACTGCTCAACATGACTCATTTTCTATATGTTTATATGTATGTATATATATATATATATAGTATATATACATATATATATAAGTCCTCCTTTTCTTTTACTAATTTGCCTTACATTCAAATGCAAGCAGTGATCTTTCTCTTTGTTTTCAAGTTTAAAAAATAAAAAACAAGTAGATGTAGGGCAAGGTGATATATGGATATAATATCAATATCCTGATATGGTACTAGATATGGTCTTGGAATATTGTCATAGTCAAATGTTGTCTTTAAAGCTAAATTACAGTAAAGTAATACACTATCCTGAACTTCATCCTGACTGTTAGAGCTGTTCTGATCCATACCTCTAATATCCATATCACCAATGATTGTTTCTGAAATATTTCTTGTGTGTGAATTTCTTATGAAAGCCAATATACCAAAAAAATTGTCATATTAGCCAGCCTTAAGTAGATGTCAAATTGGCTTGCATTGAACTGAGGCATGGAATTGACCTTGGAGGTTGCTATGAGTTTACCGCAGGTAAAGTCTTGCTATCTATCTAACTATCAGGTCTGGTCACCCACAGGTCTTCCCTGTCTTTGAGTCCTCCCAAATTCTGGGAAAATTTCAGTCAATAACAGAAACGTTATAATGGGCACTTAGTGGTAACAACCAGGTACCTAAAGTCCGGGTGCCTAAAGAAATTATTATTTTTATTTTTTATAAAAGTTATACCATTTGTAATACAACTATAATAGGCCATGTAATTAATAATGCGTGCAACAGTTGGCAGTCGTTTTTGTATATCAATTCAATAACCTTGGGAAGGGCACATTGAACCTATGTGCACCATTAAGGCTAGGGTAGGAATTTTAGAGCTTCGAAAGGTGGTCTGTGTGAAACCTTTACCAGTTAGCATGTAAAGATAAGGTAAAGACATTTTAAGACACTCAGTTAGCTGAAACAGAAGTTCTTCTTAATTTTCTTTACATAATGGTTTACATGAACAGAGGAGATAGAAGGTTTGCTTATGGAATGTAGGACCACACGGTGACTACATTGACTAGAAATGGGAGAGATTGGATCCAATATCGGTGTTGGGTGCCGATACTGACGTCATTTACTCATCGGATATCGGTGATATTGTGGATATTGTTCCGATCCAAATTCCATGCTATAAATTCAACTTGGCAAATAATTAACCTGTAAAGTGCAATTCAAAGTGTGCGTGAATAGGAACTGGCAGTTGGAGTTGGGCAAACCGTCGCTAATTGAAGCAGCCATTCAGCTGTGTTGGTCCTCAAAATAAGAAGTCATGACTTGGACGTATATAATGTGCACCGTCGTAGAGCTACTGGGAGTTGTAGTTCTATTCGTGCAGCGCCACACTGAAATGAATTGCCGGATGAGGATTAAAAACTACAAAGATACGTCCTTCGGCTTGTCGGTTGCGTCCAGTTTAAAACCAAAATAATCCCAAATAGGGGATTTTGTATTATTTTTCACAACGAGCTGTTCCATGATTGCATTCACTGAAAATCCTTGTTCCACACGCATTGCACGCCATAGACACCGCATTGACTCCTTCGGCACGTTGCTGCAATATGTCAACACCGTATTGGAACGGGCAAGACTGGACTATAAACAAGTACAAGTAGACGGGAAAGCTGCGGTTTTTCTGGATAAAAAGCACTAAAACGTTTACATTTCTCAACCGATTTCAATGGGTTGTTTTTATGTTCAAGTCTTTATAATCTACTTGGAGTAGAAAAAAAGTTAAAAAAAAAAAGTTTTTTTTCTACTCCACGTAGAAGAGCTCTGTTATCAGTATCGGTATTGGTACATATGTATCGGAATCAGATCGGAACTGAAAAACAGTGGATCGGTGCATCTCTAACATTGACTATATTTTAGCAAGCACATGACCACAGTCATCAGCATCTACAATGTTTGAAGCTGGTGTTTTTCCACTCCTCTGCATAACATTCACCATCATGTGGGAACCCCGGGGAGAACAGCACATGTGTGAGTGTTTCACCACTTTTTTTGATTTGAGGTGTTTTGGGTTTACGAGCGTCACACAGACACGAGGAGGGACAGAATGGGTTTGTCTGAGCAGTTATCACACTCATTATTTTAGAGAGTGATTAGTGAGTGATTCTCACTGTGGTGGCAGGACTCAAACCTGTATTTAGTGGGGGAATAACTAATTTTCCCCCCCAACTTGATGACAAAGACGCTACCTTAAGATTATATGCACTTCACAGACCCCTATACTCATTTTATAGCATGTAAGTTTCATTTTATTAGGCTAGAAAATGTGCAGAAATTACGGTATGTGGTTTTGTATTGTTGTTCGTATTGTTATCTGTTGTTTTTGTTATCTGTTGCTGTTGTTCCAAAAATTTGGCAATTATTTGTTGGGTGGTATTAAACTAGGCACTTAAACAGTCGCAATGAGGCAACTCCACTGGAAAAAGTTCCATAGATGACATCATTTGAAGTGTAATGTCTTAGCTCTTTAAACTAACTTAATTCACGTTCACACTCACAAATCGCCAAACAACAGTAGTTAGTTAGAATTAACTTCAGTCCAAATTAGTCTGTGATGAAGGATCTGAAGGATTCCTATATCTCTTTTTCTTAAATACAAGCTTATTGTGACGCAGTTATGCTGACATGGTGGCAAGGTCATGCAAATTTGAAACTGGTAAACTTGGTCAAGTGTGTAGAAATCAGGTTCTACGCATAGAAAGAGGTTCCCAACCACTGGTCCGTGGACCGGTTCTGGCATTTCCCACTGGGCCGCAAAAAGACGGGTGTGAATTTTTGAAGCTATCTCTAACTCTGCAGCGGAGTAGCTCCGCAGCCCGCTCCATTGCGCGATCAGTGATCTTTTCTCCAAACAAAGCAAATAAAAAATTTTTTTTTTTATTATAGATGTTATTTAATTTACTCCGTTTCCTAATTGAATGAAATACCAGTAGTAGCCAATGTATCTGGTAGCTAGCGGGTCAGCAGGTCGCTGTGGGGAAATTTATCTAGGGACACGCTGCTCTGTTTGCTAAAATAATAGCAGACCCATATAAGTCAGGTTACATGAAGTTCAGGCATACAACAATCTGCAATAGCATCTGATTTTAAAACTACAATTCAGTAACAACTATTGCCATTGACTATGCTTTAATGAACATCCAACAGCACGAAAGAGAAAAAATAAAACATGCCTGTCCTTAAAGAATTAAATATAATGGGATGATCCCATGGGAGCCAATGTCATTGTGTCTTTCATTTTACTCTACTCCCACAGACCTTGGATAGGCCTTGACCAGCAGCAAAAGGCTCTTGACTGATCTGTGCCATGAAGACCCTGAAAGGCAAGGGCGCTGCGGAAACCTCCCCCTCCCAGCGGCGGAAGTCTCGCTTCTGCTTAAGAAGCAGGAAGAAGAAGGATGGCGTCATCCAGGGCAAGCTGCGCATTCGATCCATGCCAGGTGCCTTCCTGGTGCTCGGAATCATTGTGGTGGTTGTTGGCACAGCTCTAGCCGTGGCAGGATACTGGCCTTACAGGACGTCACGCTCCTCAATGCTGGGGCCTGTCCAGGAGGGAGGCATCTCTGACCACCAAACATCCAGCTGGAGCTTAGGAGCCAAGAGTCTGTTGTCGACTGCCAGCCTCATTCACAGTGAGCGCATGAAGCTCCTGGGTCCTGTTATCATGGGAGTTGGACTTTTCATCCTGATCTGCGCCAACACGGTACTTTACGAGAACCGTGACAGAGAGACTCAAATGCTCCTGGCCCAGATGCGCAGTGTTATTTGCTCTGTCTCAGCAGCCGTGCCCTCGGCTGACCTTACTGAAATTGCTACAGCCAATTCCATGGCTAGACATTACCAATGGGTTAGCAGTTTACCCGCTGCTCACCTTAACATCCTCTGTCTCCAGCAGCTGGCCAGCTCTGAGCCGTTGCTGAGGACCGGAGATCAACCAGAGCAGGAGGAGCGAGTAGATGGGAACTACCAACAGGCTGTTCTGCGGACGGAGGCGCTGCATCACCAGGAGTCTTCCTCCACTCCCTCGCTCAACTCCTCTCACTCCAACTCCTGTAATTCCAGCATTACAGACTTAAACTTGAGGACTGGTGATAGGCTCGGGAGTAATGCCAGCCTTAAACCCCAGCTGCCCCCACTCTTCAAGGTCAGCAACTGCCTGGTGTCGGCCAGCTCCATGTCCACTCTAGGAGGGGATGACCTGGAAGTGCCCGCCACTCAGCACAGGCGCTGCCACAGCATGAGCTATAGGACTAAGCCTCACTTAACCCAAACGGTGCTGCATGGGGCGCTGAGACCCCGCGAAGAGAGTCTCGTAATACGACCCAAGGCCATGAGGAGAGACCCCAGTCTGCAGATTTGTGTGAATCTACCCAGGCAAGGGGAGATGCCCTTGGAACTCACTCCGGTGGAGGAGCAGATGCGCCGCAGCTGGCCACGGCTGGACCTCGGCTGCGGACGCAGATACCTGAAGCTGGAGAACAAAGAGGACTCGGTGGACAAACTTCTGGACCAAATGGAGCAGCAGTGCTCTCCGTGGGACAAGAGCTTTGGCTCCGGGCCTTTCCAGTGAAAAGCTATCTCTGGATCATGGTTACAATTGGTCCAACCCAGTTATGAAAGGATTATTATGATTTTGTTTTGCATACACATTCATTAGTAATGGGTTATAAAATTTTTGGGATCTTCGTATTGCACTATATCTTGAATTCTCTGCAAGTTTAAGAGAAACCTCTATTGCAAAACCGTCGAGCCCTGTACCATTGTGAACTATTTTCTCACCAAGGAGCTTCCAGTGTTCAGAGATATAAGACACAAAGATTATTTTTGCAATCTGTTGGATGTGAACATACACCTCTGAATTAGTGGTCTGTAGACCGATTGATTTGGCGTCTTGTCTGGGGAACAATACCCAGCGTGTGGAGCTATTTGCCACTCTGTTTATTTTTTTGTGCAGTTGGGGTTGGCAGTAATGGAGGAAATCAACTTGTCTCTCATTGCCAAAGCTTTCTTTTCTTTGTTTCCAGGACACAGCAAGCACACCTCTCTGAGGGGGATGGTGGGGAGGAACGCAGGAGGATGAGGGACTGCTTTCACTGTGCAATCGGTTTAAAAACAAAACTACCTGGACCACTAGCCCATAAGGTGCTGACAAAAGCGTTTGACAAATGCAGCTTGTGTTTCTTATTTTTCTTGGTTTATTTCGAGTTGAAGGCCCCCTTTATCTCGATGCATTGCATGGTAGCGATGTGTAGTGTGTCGCCTCTTTATAATTATGCAGTATGACAGCCCCATCAGCTCATGTATACGGATGGACATGAGTGGATCTGTCATCAGGCCAACTGTATGACTGTTTGTCTTTCCTCCTCCCTGTTTCAAACACACCAGCGGGGTGAGGAGCAAAGAAGCACCCCCCCCCCTCCTCCCATCCTCCCATCCTCCCACAACCCCCCCATCCTGTAATTCACCAACCGGTGGATTCTGTATTTCGGTGGAGTCTCCCCTCCCTCCGCAGTTCAATAAGAAGAGAGGGAAAAGACATGAAAGAGGCAGGCTGCTGATGTCTCAAGTTTGATCTTCTGTGAGGGTGGGGGCCGGGGGGGTCTTGCTTGCAATTGGGGTTGAGAATAAGGCTTCCACAGAGACTAAAAACCCTTGGATCCCCTCCCTTATCCTCCCCACTTAGATGCAGGGAGGAGACCTTTGCTGTATTCTGTTTACCGTAGACGGTAACTCTCCTTATCTCTGTGTCTGTGCTGCCTGTTTCGTGTGTTGACAGATGTGTTCTAAATGTATACTAAGCAATAGAAGACAAGTCTGACAGAACTATCCGTGGTTTTGTCTTTAAGTCCTGGTCTGACCAACAAATTAAACAACAATTGCCATGCCTTGTGTGTTTCAAATGTTTGCCGGATTATACCATCCATGCAGATATGTATGCAACAGGAATCATTGCGCTGCATTGAATAATAATGAGACTTTAAGCAGAAGGGGCATATATTGCATTTTATTCTGCACGTCTTAAATCAAACTCTTTCGCCTTGGGATCTGTAGCAGAGAAGTCCATCCCAGCAGGGCTTTCCCTCGACACTGGGGGTGATTATCACCTCACACTAGTTCACCAGATGGGAATGGAATGGAAAACTCTCTCCCTCTCTCTCTCTCTCTCTCTCTCTCTCTCTCTCTCTCTCTCTCTCTCTCTCCCCCCCCCCCTCTCTCTCCCTCTCGCTCACTGGGCAAGGTACAATTTAAAAATGTTCAATGCTGGTACAGATACCTTGACTTTTAAACCGGTTCCAAAATAATACTTTCAATCAATACCTTTTTTTTTAATATATATTAGAAATGGTAGATTAAAGGTCTCAAATTGCTTTAACATCTCTGTCTAGCGTAAGGAAAAACTGAACAAAAAGGAAACTACAGGATTTAATCTTACTGTATAAACACTTTATTTTACTCACTGATGCTGAAGAGATATATCACTACTGTATATCAAACACTACAGAATGTTTCCACACTCAGGACTATCAATACAATTCAGCCGGCACCATAAAAGTCTTACATTTCAATACCCAGCCTAACTCCCTTGTCCTAGTCAGAGTTACATACTTTCCGAGATGAGAAGACAACATGTAACCGGGGTACGTTTTTCAGGTCCACAGAGCCATATAAGGAACTGATTTTTTGCTCCTCACTAAGATCTTGCTCCTGAAACAATGTACAGCGGATTGGTTGAATGGGGTGAGAATTTACCCACTGCAACCCCCCCCCCCCCCCCCCCCCCCCAACCCCCTCCTCCTTCTGGGCAGGTATGCGGTCCATTGCGATCTCTTTCTGTTTAATTGGCTGTTTACAGGAATGGCCACTGTGATTCTAAGAGCTTGTAAAGTGTGGCAGGCAGGACCTCAGGACGTCTTACTGCCGAACGATGGTGAAGCAGAGGGTCACTGTACATGGTTGTTGGAGGGGGTGGGCACAAAGGTAGAGGTATGAAAACCTGAGGTACAGTACATTGTTGAAAGCCTTTTGGGTTTGTGCTGCCCCCCCCCCCACCTCCTTGTCCATTGGTTTTAGCTGATGTATCAGTATTTCGGTTTATGCCTGGCTGCCAAATTCCTATGTTAAAGTTGTGTCGCAAAGCTAGAAGCAACAGGGATCACCTGGATTGGCACAAATTTTCAGTTTCAGCTATTTCAGCTATTAGTCAAACCCATGCCCTGAGCATTAGTGTCTGGCAAGCTTCAAATTGGCAAAATATCGGCTTCTGCAGGATGATGTAATATCATTCTGCCAAAGCCTATATTTTGCGAATTTAAACTTGTGTTGGGCGATCAGTGCCAGGTCCAAAGCTGTTTTCTGATGATTCATCAGCAATGAAGACTTGATGCATCTAAAGAAAATGTTTCTATTGCTGTTAGTACCAAATGCTTTATAAGGCAAATTTTACTTTATAATGTGATCATGGGCCTCTGCAAGTGTCAAAGAACTCAGCTTGTGGTGTGACGGCCATAAAAGTAAGGACCAGGCTCTATAATTTAGGCAGCATTAATAAAGGGAGTGTGTCGATGCGGTTAAGGAATTGCTTGTTGGTGAGGGGGTGACGCATTGCCCCAACAGTGTCACACACAGCCAAGTGCACGATTGCAAAAGAGGCACAGAGTGCAGGGGAAGAGCACTAAAAGTTGGTTGTAGTAGTTTTGTTTTTACTGCAGGCACTCCCGGAGGTACATGCTTGCCAGCCTGCATTACCAGAGCCAATGGGATCCAGGTGTGGATATATGGGAACGGAAGTAACGCAGAAAGGTTCTGTTAGCGCAGGCTGAGGCAAGGAAAAGGATTCGACAAACACCAGACGTGTGCTCATGGAAAATTCCACCACAGATAGTTTGGTGAAAATGAGAATAAAGAAAAGCTTAAGCATCGCACCTTCCCGTACCAGAAATATGTAAACCTGTCACACGCTGGTTGACGAGAAGGATTTCCTAAAGTAGGGGTGTGCTTTCTGACTAGTTTGATGTTTATCCATTTGAACTGAGTTAGCAGACTGATAAGGACTAAAGTACAGAGACGTTCCTCTCCTGCAGTCTTTCATTTATGTTGAAAAAAACCCCACCAGGACCTAGTGGAAATTGGCTTACCATTTGTTGCGGAACTAACATCCCCTGTCTCGACATTGTCCAGGGGTGCGCAATTTCGAAGCATTTCTGAAGAACGAACCTTGTTTGTCCGGACCTCAGCTGTTCACCCTCCTGAGGCCCCTAGTTCTGTGAGTTCTGAGCTTTACTCCGGATTCCGTCATTGATTTCATCTCATCAGTCAACTAAAATCTGTTTCTGAACAAATTTGAGGTGAGAAACAAGCAATCCAGTTTCTGAATCTTCACTCATATTAGGTCTACAAGGCCTCATTTTGTAGTTAGTTCCGACTTTCACCGCGGTGTCTGGAGCAGTGCGGAGCTTGGAGCACTGCGCGATACGGTGGGGCTTGAGGTTTTTTTTGTTTTGTTCATTACAGAACCGTAAGAAAATAAAAGAAAATAAATACATCTGCTGTTTTGTTTGGAGAAACACGGAGCAGATCGCGTGCCACAGCCTACAGTACAGTCTTACCGTGGACACACAAACACACACATACAGAAAGAAACACAAAGCAAATATATACGTATGACCTTATGTATATGTAAGTGACAACTCATTTCTTGAACTTGAACTTGAACTTGAACTTGAAAAACTTACATTTCCATCGTCTGCAGTTTTGTCACGGACAGTTAGTATAAATTCCTCTTTCTTTTAAAAGATTTGTACTGGTCTCTGCGGCCCTTTTCATGATTAGCTCTTAGCTTTGATGCTAGCGGGTCCGGTCACACTCCAGCCATGGGTGAAGTTACTCAGATGAAGGGTGGTTCCAATTAGAATGACTCGCTTGGTGAGGTGTATTAGGGCAGCAAAGCTGAACGGGTTGTTTCAGGACATGTTTTCTGAAACAGACAGCTCACAAAAAACGGACAGAGTTTTCAGTCTTATTACACAGTTTGTGCGTTAGCAGGCCCATCAGAGACCCAAATGTATGTCCATTGAAAAAGTGAGTTTTGCATAATAGGTCCCCTTTAACTCACAGGCTAATTGGGAGAAACATCAAGTTGTATGTTCTAAAGAGGAGTTTAGGGATAAAAAGGGGTACCATGGGGATGGTAGCTCAGGAGGTAGAGCTAGTTGTCTAGTAATCTAAAGGCTGCTGGTTTGATCCCAGGCTCCTCCTGCTAGCATGCTGTAGTGACCTTGAGCAAGACACTTAGCTCCTGATGGCTGCGTCAGTCGGTGTTTGAATAATTGTAAGTCGCTTTGGATAAAGGCGTCTGCTAAATGTAGTGTACCATGGTCACCATATGAAGACATTTTTGGTTTCACAACAATATAGTACAACCAAAAGACAGTAAAGGATAGTATGATCCTATGATGTACCCAGTCTCTATTTAGCCTCCATTCTGTAAACAGCCTTCGGCGGACACCAGAATCAGAATCAGAATCAGATATACTTTAATAATCCCAGGGGGAAATTACTTACACTAGTGATGGATACGTTTTTTTACAGCTGGTATTCCTTCCAGACTGATGTTGTGGACGCCAAAAAGTCCTCTGAGACTCTCAGATGTCCCCGCCAAAAGGAATTTTGAGAGGTCCCTGCCAGAAGATGACTTATCTCTGAGGTAGAGCCAGACAGATAATGCCATGAGAGCCAAATAACTGAAGTTATCAGACTTGTCATGAGAGCAGAGCCCTTATCACACCGACCGCCAGGCTTGTCATTAACGTCCCCTTTGGAGATTGGAACCACTATGAGAGCTTAAATTCTTTAAGGTCAATAGCTCTGATAGGATCTAAAACGATTGACGGTCCTTAATGCCCTGCACGGCGATGGGTTCTTTGTGTGCTGGAGTAATTACTTTGTTTTATGTGTGAATAGCGTATTTTGCAGATTACACACCATAGATATACTTGCACACTTCATGTATACTGGTTGCAGTTTGTCTGTGTTTCAAAGGGAAAGCGAAGTAGAAAGTACTGCTTGGGGTATTCTTACACCTCACCAAGCTGTTAGCGATGCCGGAATGACTCAAGCCTTCACTAGTCCCCCTCATCTTCAGCCAGTAAATCTTGATGCACATCCTTATGCAATGGGAAGCTATTTTCTGTCTATAGAGATCTAATATAGAGAGACTGTATTTATTTTTATTTTTTTATGATATGTGTCGGTTGAACACAATAGTGACTGATATGATATGAAGTGATGAAATTAAACTCATAATTGACTTGATTGGACTTAGATTTAAAGAGTTAAAGACTTGTGACTTGACTTGAGGAGACACAGGGGGTACCAAGAACCAGTCGGGAGAGGGGGGCAGACTGGTTCTGACTGTTTTTACTGGTCCACTGTGGTCCGCAGCCGATGGAGCTGGTCCTCAATGGCACTGGGGGGGCACCAGGGGGGCGGATTATATTTCGTGCCACCCCGTGCCACCCCTTTAGACACGTTCTTAAAACAATTCTCCATAAAAAGTTTAAATTAAAAATAAATTTAAATTAGAACAGCAGTCAAAAAAGTAATATTTCTTAGATTGTGAAGAAATTAATAAATAAATAAATAAAGTTATTTGTTTTTTGTTTGATTACATTTATTTCATGCATATCAATAATTATAATACAAATTCTATTCATTGTCATACTTCATGAACAGGTTCGATAGATTCATTATTAGACAGATACTAATACCTTGGGGGGTGGGACTTCACTTGGGACTTCACTTGCCTTCTAAACTAAGGACTCGGCTCGACTTGACAAAACCTGGGGCTTGATTTGACTTGCCCAAGGATAAATGACTTGGGACTTGCTTATGACTTGGAGAAGAAGGACTTGGTCAGAGCTGTTAACTCAATCAATCTGGCTTATATGTTAGCATTAGTATCGTCTTGTATTTGTAATGTGGTGCAGGATATGAAAATGATTACCAATTTTCATATACTGTATAATATAATATAATATAATACAATATAATATAATATAATATAATATAATATAATATAATATAATATAATATAATATAATATAATATACTACTACTACTACCACCACCACTACTACTACTTTTACTACATCTACTACTACTACTACTACTACTACTACTACTACTAATAATAATAATAATAATAATAATATTATTATTATTATCATTTTTATCTGTGATCTCATAGGGATACAATTGCTATGAATAATGCAAGTGCAGTGAGGAAATACAGCAGTGCAGAGTTTTTCTGCATGTCAGACTTGCTATGAAATCGACATTTAGAGCAAGTAGATCTCAACTGCAGACATGGCGACCGGCCGCATCAACTCGATGCATGACAAACACTACCCGACAGCCCCACTGTGCATTGGTGGAGGAGAAGCGTGCGGCAAATAATCACTCTCAATTCTCAATGAGCGGTGATAAGATTAAGTGATACTTAAGATACAAAATGCACTTTTAACTGCCATGTATTTTAGTTTGTCACACGTTTGGCTACCTAAAACCTAAATTGATGCCTATTTGTATTTTTGTATTTGTACGTTTTGTGGATGATTTGAAAAATGAAAAACAATTACTTGTACTGAAATTAAATATATTTTTTTACCCCAAATAAAACATTTCAAGATTATTTAAACCAGCCCATATTGAGACCAATCCACGTCTACGTCCATAGGGTGGTGTATTTCATCCCTCTGTCTGGGCCGCTGTGTGAAAATTCCTCCGGATGCATCTGGGTGTGTGTATACATCTGCTTTTATGTACATCTTGATCGAATTGTAGAGTAACAAAAAATCTTCACACGGGTTTGAATGTGGAATTGAATTGAATGAATACTACATTTTTGAATATAATATGTACATGGAGAGAGAACAGGTAACAGCAACAGTGAACGATATTCAGTGTGTTGACCTATTCCCTCTGGTTACTTCTGGCTTGTGTGTGTGTGTGTGTGTGTGTGTGTGTGTGTGTGTGTGTGTGTGTGTGTGTGTGTGTGTGTGTGTGTGTGTGTGTGTGTGTGTGTGTGTGTGTGTGTGTGTGTGTGTGTGTGTGTGTGTGTGTGTGAGAGAGTGAGTGAGGTGTCCTGACCGAGCCATACTTTTTGCAAGTTCATTTTGCGCTGATCTCTATTTACCTCAGAGAGCGCTGAGCCAGAGTGGATGTTTAAAATACTGTAAATCTGCCTGTTTATTTTCTTTAGCACGCGCCTGTGTATGTGTGTGTGCGTGTGTGTGTGTGTGTGATTGTGTGGTCAGCCTGAAAACACTTCAGGGAATTCCCCAGACTCCCTGACTGTTTTGCGTTACTGTCAGTGTTACCGTTGTGAATCCGTTCTGGTGTGGTCAAAAAGAAGAAAAAGGAAAGAAGCAAGGGAGTCAGGGTGGAGGGAAGGGAGGAAAGGATGGAGGGAGGGAGAAGGCAAAGGCCTCTGTTATTCAAACAGAATAATCAACCACCAATCCCTCCTCTCCAATCTGCACTGGGAGCTACAGTTAGCTGCGCCGGCTTTCTCTTCTCCTCTGTTCCCTATGCACGCTCCACCTTACATAAGATTATCAATTTTGGATGCAGGAAATGCAGGAACGTGATTTTTTCCCCTTCATCTGACTCCTTCTTAGCGTCTCTACTGGTGAAGGCTGAGGCAGCGTAGACTTGTGTTAGTAGGCTATGCATGGTTGAAGTCATGCATACTTTTCTAAGTGAGTGATAACTAGCGAAAGCCTCTCTATAGCTCTATATTTCGTCACTGGAGTAAAAGAAAAAAGAAAAAGAAGGAAGGACCTATCGTGCGTCGCAGCAGTGTAACGTTTGTACAGGTTGCTATTTAATATGCTCCATACAGGCAGAGGCTGTGCTGCTGACTGTACTACCAATCCATCTGCAAACGCCCGGAAGAATTGTTTTGACCCATACAGATTTTGGCCCATGCAGGATACTTGTGTTTCTGCTAATGATCGCCGGTACTCAGGTCCGCGTTTAGAATGAGTGTGTGGAATGGTTTTCAGGTCATACGGAGACGCTATGGCAGTGTTTTTCAACCACTGTGTCGTGAGAACTTGCCAGGTGTGCTGTGAGAATCTTTCAAATTACTCTTAAATAAATACAAAGTAATGGCAATTAGCTATTGTGTTGCAAGATCAAAATTGCAAGGCCGCACTAATTCATGTAACTCATCAGTTTCAGACAAAACAGCAGCTCTTTTTTGATTCACTTGGTGTAACACAACGAGAGTAAGAAGAGTCGGTTTGGCTCTGAATTGTGAATGTAATTCTCACAGGAATCATTTAATTCTATCAAATCTATTTATTTTGGTGGAATGTACATTCCATATGAATTGTGCCAAACGCCTTGGCCTTTTTTGCGTTGGACTTAAATTTAGTCCTTAGTAATTTTTTTCTTCACAGTGTTGCATCACTATTAGCAGGCCATAATAATAAGCACAGTTATACATGTTTCTGACGTTTTGAACGGTTAAAGGATAGTGGAGTGCCGTGGAATTATGTCATTGTAAAAAGTGTGCCGTGGCAGAAAAAAGGTTGGGAAACACTGTGCTATAGGGAAGTACACGTTTTCAAGTCTGACTTACGTGAGCCCTTCGTATTTTTAGTTCTGTTAAGCAACGTTTTATTATGTTGAACAATAGCGTGTTCAAGCACATGCGACAAGTGTGCGCCCTGAGACGAAGGCTGAGCGTTAAGGTGTTCTAATCCCATGTACGCGGATGTCGGGTGGGTGCTCTGTTTGACTCCCCATCCACCCGGCATTGTTGTGATCCGGCTACCGAGACGGAGTGGGGGGTCAAACAGTCCACCCGTCCGTCATCTGCAGACATTCTTGGCGTTCAGGGCGTGCGATGACAACGCCACCGGGTTGCCTTCACGCTAAGCCATGGTCTCTGGTCACTTTTAAAAGCGCACTTGTGTTGCCAGCTTTCAAAAGCTTGCCTGGCATTACGACCAGCTCTCTGACCAGTCTGTACTGTACGCTGCGTACAATACCACGGCATGTGTGCTGCATGCACGACGTTTCAGCCTCAAGCCTCTCATCGCACATCACCGTTCTCAGTCTCAGTCTCGTTCCCGCAGTCTGTTAGTATTCATTACACTAGCGTTCGCAATCGCCATGCACCCTTACCGTGAAATAACACGGGTCCTCGCTAATCGACCAATTTGTTTAATGACCTGGTCCTATGAACGGAACTCGGTCGTTAAGTGAGGAGTACCTGTATTGGTAATTTTATGCAATATCAATTACAATATTTCATTTATTTCATATTTTAACATCCCCTATATTGAACAATGAATTATGTAATTTATCAGACTAGGTTTGTACTGATGATAGTCTTTGTTGTGCCGTGTAATAGGTCTATTGTTACTTTTGCTTATTTACCTGGTTGATTTATGAATTCAGACGACTACGGAAATTTGGTATGTTGTGTTGGACTAAAATAAAAAACTGTATGAGTTGCAAGCTCAGCAGCCTGTGAGAATTCCATTCATGTACAGTAAAGCGTGAAATCTCTTAAAAGAGCCAAACTTTTCATCACTTAAATCACACTACACACTCCACACAAGTGTGTGTCTCCTCCACCAGCCAACCACGTCGGTGTCCACTCTATGCGTTCTCTAAGGGCTTTTTCTAATTCTAATTATTGGGATACTGATGGGATGTGAGTAATGCACAGCGCAGATCACTGCAGTAACAAAGGAAAATAGAGTTTATTTGAAAAGAATTCATACAATTTCACAAGGTCCCCTGGCCTAGGAACCAAACAAACCCGCAGCTCATGTTTCAATTGCTCTGCAGAATACGTCTGGGAACCCTCCCATTCAAACAGATTTCCACCGACCTTGCCAGGGTCCAGCCGATCACAACCATTTATTTAGTATGGGGCGGGTTTAATACTATGAGGATGCAGAGGTGAGCTGTTGAGGCATATTTGTAAACAACAAAAAGATGGCTGCCACTGATGTGGAATAGTCTGTTGAATTTGCCATCGCAACAGTATAAAACAAACTGGACTGTACATTTTCTCTAAAAAGCTTTTGTTGATAAGAAAGATGTGTTAGCCCTACTTCCGACAGGATTTGGTAAAAGTTGAATTTACCAACTCACTTGCTCAGTGCTATGTCATCCGTATTTTTGCTCTAATTGGTTGTAGGTCTGTCCAACTGCATCCAGAGACATTTTGGTCTGTACCTGTTGGTAACACCCCATGGAAATCGAAAATGAACGGAGAGATTCCAGACTAATGCATTTGCGAGTTAGTCTGGCTGTGCCAGGCAAGAGGTCCCCTAGTGTGTGAGACTCCAGGCAATTGCTTAACTATGCCATAGAGAAAGACCGCCTGTGGCACTGTACATAGAGCAGAGCAGAACACATGGAATCTATATTTGTGACTCACCGCAGCAAAACCCGCTGTCTCACGCATTTCTTAAATCGCCAGGAGCAGCCAAATAAACACAAAAACATTCCTTGAAGGAAAATTAGAATTTTCCAGATTCGTGTTCCTTTGTGGATTTTTTTTTATCTCTCAATGTATTTTCAAAATCGAGTTTGATTTATAAATAGTAGATTACATGGGGAAACGCAGTTTACTTACCGAGAAACTGAACAGCGCTGAACAACGCCGATCAAGCAATTCCTTTCAAGCGACCGTCCAGGTGAAGATCATTCCTCCATATTCTATGTGATGTGAAGTTACAATGTGAAACCGTTTTGATAGAGTTCAACCTTTAAAGTGTACTACTTTTACACACAAATGGAGACGTCATTGTGGAGGGGGCGTGTACCAACGTCTACCATCGAATAAGAAATCCTGACCTCACTGACGTCACTTCCGTAAACAAGATGAGGATCCGGTTTCACTTGTCTGTGAAAACGTTATCTCCTAGTTGTTATGAATTACGAGAAGTGGGTGGAGGACGATCTAAAGTCATATCGCGCACCTTAATCTGACCAGTGCGATAGATCCATGTCAGTGCAAGCAGTGCTTACTGGACTTAATTTTCCGCAATGATAGTCAGTTCTCCGACAGCGATGCTGAGAACGATGGCGCTGCTGAATCTGATACTATCCCGGACTTGGAGAGCATTTCAAACAACGGATTTCAACCTGAATGTGACGATGAAACTGAATATTTTCAAGAACCACTGGAGGAGACCGACGATACGCCCGTTGTTGTTACAACAGAAGAAGTTGATGACATGATGAAGTCCGTTGAGGTTGGTGATTGGCAGATTTTCAGATTTCAGATTCCCCGAGACTCATATTATTAATAGACTCTACATTTTGTTGTGTTGTCCTTACTTTTAAACTCCAAAATAATTCCACTTTTATCAAACATGTATATTCTTACTGTTAAATAAAAGCTTTTTTTTTTTTTTTTTTTTAATAGTTGTGTGTTGATGACGCTGTTCAACATTCCCTCAAAACACATGAACAAAGCATTGATTGCCTCATTCGCCAAGATGTTAAGTAGCCATATGGCTTTGTTTGTCCACCAACCCCATTTGCATTCTGGGACCTAGCTGAATGAACCAAGTGTGGGTAAATCTTTAAAGGTGATTATCTAAGAATCACAGTTTGCCACACCCTTGTCTTTAACAAGTCATAGCTGTAAAAACATTCGCTTGATTTGCACAAGTAACACCTTGTTTGGAAGCTCCGATTCTTAACTTTCAAATTTTGCGAAAGCCATGTGGTGGGTCACATTTAGTGTTTTATCCTTTTAAATTCACATTCAATTAATATTATTTTGACATTCACTATAATGCTAGACTGTTAACATTGGTTGTGCCACAGTGCAAGTACTTTCAATTGCCTCACAGCAAGACGGTCCTGGGTTTGATTCCCATCTGGGGCGCTGTTGGCACCATGCTCAGGTGGGTTATCTCCCGATTAGGGGCCTTTCTGTGTGGAGTTTGCATGTTCTTCCCGTGCTCACATGGGTCTCCTCCAACATAAAAAAGGACTCCAATGAAAAAAACATGCAGAACGCTGTACTGTCCTGTCCCTGACCATTACATGGATCTCTGGAAATGGTCCCCGGGTACCGATGAAAAAGGGTTGCCCACTGCTCCTAGCTGCCACTGGGGGAAGGACAGAGAGGATGGGAAAAATGCATGTGTGTGTATCTGTATGACAAATAACTGATTCTTCCTCTTCTTGAATGAGTATAAAATACATGACTTCTAACATTGGTATTCCCTTAACGACTAATATTAGGGCGTGATGGGGTGACTTTTAAAAAAGTTTGACTTCAGTGATCCAGCGATCAGCCACAACTTCAAAACCAACTCTAATAACCACTAATATTGTCTAGGGCCCCTTTTTTCCACCAAAAAAACTTGTGGAGTCCAAGCAAGGCATCGACTTCACAAGGTGTCCTGTGGTATCTGCCACCAAGACGTTAGCAGCAGATCCTTTACGTCCTGTAAGGTGTGAGTTGGGGCCCTCATGGATCGGGCTTGTTATTCTGCCACATCCCACAGATGCTCCATCGGATTGGACCTAAACCTCAGCCATCCACATGATGTAGAAGAAAACGTGCTCCATCAGACCACGCCACCTTCTTCCATTGCTCCATGGTCTAGTTCAGATGCTTACATGTCCATTGCAGACGCTTTTGGCAGTGGACAGGGGTCTTGGGACTGGTCTACGGCTACGCTGCCCCATACGCTGCAAGCTGCGATGAACTGTGTGTTTTGACACCTCTCTATCATAGCCAGCATTAACTGTTTCAGCAATTTGTGCTACAGTAGCTCTTTTTTGTTTTTTACTTGAACATTGAATTTTGAGATATCTTAAAAAGCTGTGTTTTCTACGGATTGTCTATGGGGAAAATGCTGTTTTGACATGCAGTGCCAGAGAAGGACAATATACCAGCAAAATGAATAAATGGGTAAAGGACCATGGTGCAGATTTGGGCCCTATTTGACCTCTTTTCTGTGCAATGTTTTTGGCCCTTGGCAAACTGGCCTCAAATTGAACATCCCAGATGCAGCTCAGTGTAGCTCAGTGTTTGCTTCGAGGGTTGCAATTGTAATACTGACCATCTGACCCGGTACTTAATTCGTGTGAGTGGTGTAATTATCCCTTTTTCTATTGAGTCAGTTGACGGGCAAAACCTCACCCTTGCGACAAATAATCCTCATTTAATGTTAGAAGCCTCTTATTACACATTTGTCTTAATCATTAATTTTTGTCCCGCTCATAAAGAAACGGGGGGTAAAAGGCTGCCACTGAAGCCTCTAGGTAACACTATAAGTCATTCCCACATGCAAGTTGTGGATTAAATAGTTGTCAGCTTTCTAGGGAGTCATAATATCCCGTCAGCTCCACAAGCCTCTTTTTGCTTCTCTCCGTTTCAGTGTCAGGACTGGACCCAGTGTGTGCTTTTGTAGTCACCGGTGGAGGAGAGGGCTGCTGGGTAATGGACTCAGGGACTTCATTCACAGCCAGGAAGGAAGCTACACCAAAGCCAGCATAAAACGCTCATCCCTGGGAATAAAACACAAATGGGCATGAAGCACGCAGATTTAAGCACATAAAATAATTATAAAATTCCAGATAATGGTACGATGTTATAAATCGCCTTGTACGTACAGTATTTTCCCCTTTCCCCTTAAGCATTTGCCAAATGGTTTACACATTTACACTAATTTGTTTATTTTTGTATTTATTGATATCCCACCTATATTATTATAATGTGTACTCTCCGACCTTCCGATGAAACTAGTATCCTGCTTTTATTCCGATGACAAGTATTAAAAGCCTCCAGTTAGTACCAAACGCTGCGGCAAGAATCTTGACTAGGACTATAAAGTTTGACCATATTATACTAACCATGTTGCACTGACTCCCGGTTTATCCAGATGTGACATTAAGATTCTGCTACTTACCTATGCTTAGGCTCACCACATGAGGGTCTTTTAGCAATTCTGAGAGGTCGCAGTCGGCAGGCTCCAGAGCATTCTTAGAAATTCCTGTACATTCCAGTATATTCCAGCATGTTGGGACTAGAGAAAGAAAAAACTGATAAAAGGAGAAATAGACAACTTTTTTGCTTTTTTTTACTTATCATTATGGAGTTAATATTGATTGCACAGTGTAATGGTTATAAAATTATGACACCATCGGAGTTTAGATTGGTTGCTATCAGCCTCCATATCACTATGCAATCGGATTGCCACCAGGTACGAACTCCTGGGAAAACGGTCAGTTTACGGTGTCATAGGAAGTGCGTCAGCCGATGAGCAACCATTTACGGAGAATGGGGGACGGTGGAGCAACTGAAATGGCAGCGGAAACCCCATCTGGCAAGAGAAAAATAACACGGTTGACGGAGGAGGCAAAGGAAGCAAAAGAGCGAAGGCAATGGAAACAGAGGTAGAAGGAGTAAACCTGGGACGGGTGTTGACGCGATTGAGGGAACTGCTGGTTGGCATTATATATACTGGATCAGTAAGTAACACAGCCTGCATGCTTAGTTCTCATACAATTTGGGATTCTAACGGTCGTTTCTTGTTTTGGAGAGAAGCCAGGCTGCTAGCAGTAGCGTTAGCCATGTTGC
The DNA here is from genome assembly GCF_960531495.2 of Zeus faber. Taxonomy (NCBI): domain Eukaryota; kingdom Metazoa; phylum Chordata; class Actinopteri; order Zeiformes; family Zeidae; genus Zeus; species Zeus faber. The sequence continues at coordinate 30,560,056 of NC_137193.1, forward strand.
TTACACTAGCTACACCAGCCAACAATAACGCTAGCTGAAAATAAAACAAATTATCCATTGTCAGTTTGAAAATCCAAACAAAGAACAGGTTTTCTACGCTCTGATGAAAATGATGGGGGAAGTTGAAAAGTTGTCTATTGCACCTTCAAGTATACTTTTTTGAAATATTATAAAATGATCTTTTGGGAACTTCAAGTTCACTTTCGAGTTTACTTTGTATTTACTTTAGTTGGCAATTGACTAAATTAGCCCACTTGTGACAGTAGTGTACTTAAAGTTCCATCAATGTATACTTTAAGTACACTACAAGATAACAATAGCATAAAGCCTTTCTGTCCAAATGTGTGAGGTTCTGGCACTGTCATATCCCAGATTTATTTTCAATTAAAAATGAGGCTTGTGGAGATTGACCTAAAAGACTGGTAAAAGAGTCACATTATTTTGTAACGGTATCTTGCCTCAGTCTGCAGTAGATCCTCGGTGTAACAATTTTGTTTTTCTGGATGCTCGGTCTTGTCAGTCAAGTGTAAGCCTGCGGGAGGAAAGATGATATAAGCCCATGTATAAAAGAAGGGGCGAGATAGGATGTGGGGAGATGAGGAAGCATCATCTGCTACCTAGAGGTGTCATAATGTTAATAAAGAAAGAGCCAGAAGAGGTGGGTTCTATTTGAGAATCTATGTCTGGTGGCAGTGAAGCAGGTTTTTTATGATGAGTAAATTATGCGTAGCTTGCAGAGCTAGTTATGTCAGACAACTTGGCGGTGCCACATGCTTCCACACCCTTATATGGGCTGGCCTATTTAAGCGGCCAATCCCTCCTGCCCTACCTGCTTTCCTCCCTGTTTGCTTGCTGCGTTGATGCACTCCGTCCACCTCCCCTGCATCCACCCGGTGGGCTTTACTCTTCTATCCAATGTGGATTCGAGCTCATCACTTTTTTATTTGTTTCCTTATCTCCTATGTTTCCAGTTAACCTTGCCGGAAGTGATGAGCAGTAGAGCCCAGACGCCAAACTCAAACAATGTAAAATAAATAAACATAATTTTAAAGAGCAACTATCAGGTTAAAATTGTTTAATGGATTTACCATCTTAGGCTTATTGAGAAGATGGTTTGGAAAAAATTAAAAATAAAACTTTTTTTTTTAATGAGCAATGACAAAAATACAGGCAAAATGCTGGTCTTTTAAATTCACGGGTAAACAAGGCAAAAGATTTTACATTTCGGCAGGTGACATTACAACAAAGGAGCAGGGTGGTAGTCAGTCGGCAGGTCAGTCAGTTTTAGTTTCACGGCTATTTAGGATGGTGAAGTACTGTCTTTGTGCAGATTGCACGAACTCAGAACCGTCTCTTAATTATGTTCAAGTTTTTCGTTTAATACAAGTCGGAGCGGAAAATAAAAACTTTGTTGTTTGTCTTCTTCTAAAAGACTGCTCCATCTTTTTTTTCTTCTACTTGCTACATCATGTTCAATTTCAGATTTTTACATGGGCATGGCTAATTGCTTTTCCAGCTGTAATTCTAAGTAAAAATAAATGAAAAATTATAAAAAAAAAAAAAAAATTATTTTTAAACATTAATTCATTGGGTATGCCAACCTAGGATTGGTGTGATTTGGTGACTAAAGGTAGAAATTTTAAAGGGACGATAAGTAATATTTTATTAGCATTGGACTAATTGTCCATTGCTTCCATTAGCTTTGTTTAAAGTTATTGTCTCCTCTATGATTTACAAACAGGATTGATGTAAATCTGGAATTCATTCTAATTGAAAATCCAAAGTGACAATGATGATAGCATGTAGGGACAATCCGAATGGGTATTTTCACCCAAAAAACGCAAAAAATGCATAACATGCCCCCAGAGACCCAGAGATCAGGAGCTGGCATGCAATGGCGGCTTGCAATGTGTGATGCAACCATGGAAAGTCTCTAAACGAGTGGAGTAAATTGTAGCGGAATTTCATGGAGCCAGACGGCTTGTTTGGAGCATTTTATTTGATAAGTCTACATTGAATTTAGTGTTGTTTACTGGAGTAGTGATTACAGTGATGTAGAACTCATGCTTATCTCATTGGATTCCGATGTGTTTAATCATCCTCCTAACTTATCCAACACATCAATCATGAGCTGTGATTGGCTCGCGACCTGGTCTCACGCTTTCTTTGAATCTATTGAATTGTGTCCTGGAGCACGAGTCTTTTTTTGTGCTACGCAAAACAAAATTTTAACCAGGGTTATAAAGTGTATAAAGTATAAATGTATCAGTATAAATGTCATTCATAGATACAATTTAACTGGATATAAATGTCAGCAATTGCGCACCTGGCGCGAAATCTGAATGAAGCCATTAGCCAGAGCGGTAAACATTTCCATGGTTACACTTAAGATTATGGGTAGTGTTGTACATGTTTTTCTATAATCAAGTTTGATATCATATGGACTTGTGGTTTCTACAGGAGTAAAAACAAATTATTATATACATTGCGTAATATTGCCACAATTATTTATTAATGTTTCAAAGCCTAACGTTAAACCTTATCCTAGCCAACAACAAAAACTACAATTCTGCGCCATTTTGTTATGCATCTTGATTCAGTTGCCTCATGGGCAAAGTAGCTATATTATCATAAACCTAAAGGAAAAGAAGGAATGGGTGAAAAACAAAATGCATGTGTTACTAGGGGTTAATAATAACGTAATGTAATTTTCAAAGCTCTGATTTATATGTAAGGCTATTTTAATTACTGAGATATAGAGCCTCAAAGGTGACCTCTGGTCAGAGTTCAAAGGTTAGGGTGCACTGAAATCTCCCAAACTTACAAATGTTAACGTACAAGCTGTGACCTTTCCACAAATGTGATCCATCGCGGCAAAACCTGCAATGTCGTGCATATCTAAAATCGCCAGGAACAGCCAAATAAGTTGAAAAAAATTAAATTCTTCCAGATTCGTGTTCCTTTGTGTTTTTTTTTTTATTATCTCTCAACGTATTTCCAAAGCCCAGTTTGATTTATAAATAGTAGATAAATGTTAAACCGTAGAGTTACATTTTCCCGTTAGATTACAGGCGGAAACACAGTTCACTTACCGAGACGCTGAACAGTGCAAACGCCGAACGATCGTTTCCTTTTAAGCCACCATCCAGGTGAAGATCATTCCTCCATATTCCATGTGATGTGGAGTCACTATGTGAAACCGTTTTGATTGAGTCAATCTTTAAATCATACATGTTTTATACACACACCTGGAGTCATTGTTGTGTAAGCGGCGTCCCACGTGCATGGGAAAGGTGACGTCAATTTCTTAAACAAGACGCGGAGCCCTCAGAAAACTTTGAGGGTGATTATCTCAGAACACAGTTTGCGGCACCCTCCTCATTAACAAGCCATAGCTTTAAAAATATTTGCTTGATTTGCACAAGTGACACCTTGAAGCTCTGATTCTCCACTTTCAAATGACGTGAAACAAGTGAAATAGCACCAAAAGTACCTCAAATCTGCGGTGGGTCACAAATGTGTTTGGTTTGTCCTACGACAAAGCAAGCAAAAAATCTGATCCCATTTAGATTGTGAATGGTCTTGGAATCCACACTTCGCACTCCTCTGCCATGGCAGGGTTGGATCTTTTTTTACTTACATTTTTTTACATTCCGGAAGATTTCCGTCTTGCATATTTTCACACATGCCATGATAATGCCGGAATAGATTGGGCAAGGGGCAGTCCTTTGATCGCGAGTGTAGTGATCGTTTGGACAATCTGTCGGCAACAGATGTACAATCTGAATCGGTTTGGTTTTTTTCCTGTACCAAACCCAATAATCCTAACCCAATTTTATTAAATCAGTGAGACCATTCAACATTCAAGAGGTTTATTTGTCACATACATTTTAAACCTGTCCTACACTCTCTGCCTCCAGAGAAGGAACGTCCTCTCACTCCCTCTACAGTTCCGTGCTCTGGTGTAGCAGGTAAGCGAATTGCTTATGCCCGATGCCCCCACACCACACTCCTAATTCTAACGCCATTTTTTTCAAATGTTTTTCTTCCCAAAAACAAATAATTTTTGAATCATTGAATGAAATAAATATTCCTTAAAACCACTATTTGTGCTTTGCCGATACTGTATTCGGATTCTGCTCTGCCCCTACTTCACATGCTTGTTCCAGCAATATTACTGCTTCCAGTCACAACACAGCTGTACCGGCATTTTACCAAAAATATTAGGTCTTGAGGTGGGACATTGCCGGAACAGATTTGCCGGAATATCGATCCCTGCTCCCATTCACACATGACCCCATGCAGAAATAGTTCCAGAACACGGTTCAGCAGTGATGGGTACATTCCAATTTACATCCAGGCGTGCAAACACTTATATTTATATCCAGTTAAATTGTATCTATGAATGAAATTCATACTGAGGGTATGACCCTCTCAATTCTGACCCAACCTTGAATTTAATAGACTATTCGATAGAGAAAGCGAAGTCAGTATCCCACTTTTATTTTGTGCGAGTCAGAACAAAATTAAAACCCATGCATTTTATTTTAATACATCCATGCCCCACCTCTGAATTGGTTTAAATTTTATTTGTAACCAAAAGAAAGTCTGAAAATTGTTCTCTGGGACATGATTAAATACATTTTCGTAGCTATGAGGATGAAGCATGAGACCGTCTTGTGAGCTAAGACACAAGGGAGCCACTTAAATGATTCTGACTGAACAGCTCTCACTTTGACATGAACCATTTGGCTCTACATGAGTCAAATACAAAGTGCAGAGTATTATTGCATCTCAACCGCAGAAATGTAATTAAGGAGTATTTGTAGGAATATTTGAGAGATTTCCCTAGAAGAATTGTTAATTGAAAGCGTACCACTTTTAGTTGTTGCTTTAGCGTTATTCAAATTAGTTGAATTAATTCCAAATTAATATTCCTGTGATTGCCAGAGGTACATTCAGGGAAAATAAAAATTCTAATTGCATACACATTGTCAGTTTTGCCACCACACCACCCAAGTGGCGTGTTCAGGGCCCTCCGGCACAGAGACAAGACACAGAATTTTAAACACCAGTTTATTCTAGTGAGTGGGCTAGCTGGAATTAGCCCAGATAGAACATGTCATGACACAGGCTCCTCTCCTGAGTGTGGAATGGTGTTTTTAACCGGTTGCTTGTTAGACCAACCAACGTGCAACAAGTATGCAGTCACCCTGATACCAATCACCTAGATCCCGATCAGGTGCGGCTGCTCACCACACCATCCACCTCCATCTGGCCAAAGCCTAGCAGCTTCGAGCTGCTGTGTTGGCTGGTGAAGGCATGGCTGGTTGTCGCGGGGGCTGCGTGGAGGGTCAGCCTGGCTTCTGGATGGTCCCGGCGATGGCTGCTGGGCGGAGAAGCTAGCTGCCAGCAGTTACCTGTGGTTGCTGCACCTGCTTCTTCCCCAGGCCGCTGCTGGACCCCCTGGTTGCTGCCAGTCAGGAGAGGGCTGGTGCTAGGACCGCCCGTTGAACCGCTGGTGTCTCCAGGGCGTCCCTTCCCGTGCTTGAGAGTCCCTGTTCACGTGGCCATCACACGCCACCCAAGTAGCATTTTCAGGGTCCTCCGGCACAGAGACCCAGACGACAGGGGAGTTTTAAACACCAGTTTATTGTAGAGAGTGGGCTAGCTGTAATTCGCCCAGGAGCAGATAGAACATGTCATGACACAGGCTCCTATCTTGAGTGTGTGTGGGAATGGGGTTTTAACCTGTTGCTCATTAGACACACCAACATCAACCACCCTGATCCCAATAACCTAGATCAGGTGTGGCTGCTCACTACACCACATGCCCCGACACCAAACTGAGGCCTGAGAGACCATCTGGCCAAAGCCTAGCCACCCCCAAGCAGAGAACAGAAAAACAAGCCAAAAATACAGACTTAAACATAGGGTTCCTATACCTGAAATCCTAAAAACAGACCCTGAAACAGGGTTTCCATACCTTAAACAAACAGATGTCCAAAAAAATTAAACTGTCCCCTGGAAGGCCACCATCGACCGGCTTCTTTCCCCAAGAGTGACGATTTAGACTCCCCTCCTCTCTTCTGGTCTGTGGGACCTCGAGCTGCTGTGTTGGCTGGTGAAGGCATGACCGGTCTTGGCTGTTGCGAGGGCTGCTTGGGGGGGTGGCCTGGCTGTTGGGCTGCTGGATGGTCCCAGCGATGGCTTCTGAGTAGAGAAGCCTGCTGTCAGCGGTTACCTGTGGTGGTTGCTGCGCCTGCTTCTCCCCTGGTCCTCCGCTGGACCCCCTGGTTGCTGCTGCTGTGTCCCTTTCCCATGCCAGAGAGTCCACCACATGCCCCCCAAGTGGCTTTTTTTTTTTTTTTTTGAAAAGGGACCTCCGACCCAGATGACAAGGGGTTGTAAACACCAGTTTATTGTACAGCGTGGGCAAGCTGGAATTAGTCCAGGAGCAGATAGAACATGTCATGACACAGGCTTCTATCCTGAGTGCGTGTGGGAATGGGGGTTTTAACCTCTTGCTCGTTAGAGCGAGCAACAGGTATGCAGCCACCCTGATCGCAATCACCTAGATCCAGATCAGGTGTGGTTGCTCACCAAACAATCCCCACACCACACACACAATATTATATTTAATTGATTGTGGGAAAGAGAGACACAGTTACAGTATGTAGATCCAAGATAAAGTTTGATTTAAGGTGAAGCACCACACAGCGTGCAATACTTCATCTTCAATAACTTTTTAAGGTTGATATTAGAGGCATGAACGCAAACTCGTTGTATGATTTTACCCAATAATAGCAGCAGGTATTTAACCATGTTTGCAACCACACTTTTTATTTAAAGGTCACAAATTTCACTCTTGATTCAAGTGTAATAGAATAATATAAACATATGTTAAAATGTAAAAAAACAACAACCCTGATTTATCTATTATAAGCCCCCTTGGTGTCACCACTATAAGAGGCTGTTTTGATGTTATGTTAATGAGAAACTGCTCTGATTGGCTACTGTATCAAGTTCAAGTTGGAAAACTTCACTATGGACACTGGTTGCTGACTTTGGGGCAAATGCTACCCTGTTCATGTCACTAAGAGCTACTAAACAAATTTCAACTCAGGAAACCAAGGGTGACGATATCCTTCTCTGTCCTCTGGGTGTAAACGCTAATTAAAGTGCAGTTGTATGTTGCTGGGTGGAAATCGGACAGGTCCTCAGGTCCTCCCCGAATACAGAGGCAATGCAGACTTTGTAGAAAGTGTCAAAATTACACAGATCAAAAAAAATTAGAATAAAAAACATGCACCTTCACTAAAACAAAATAATGTGGTAAACAGAGTAGCAGAGTGACAAAGCTTTTGGAGTTGGTGATGATGGGAATCTCTTGTTTGGCTGACCTTGGCTGTGTACTTAACAGGGCGCTGTCAAACCGTCGCCCCCCGGACTGCGGTTCACCCCCACCCAGACGCTGATCCTCATCTGCCTAATTCTGTTTGACCATGCTCAGCCAGAGCACCATTAGGAAGCCTCTCTGAACGTGTGCGGTCAAGCAGCTAATGACGAAGACGAGCCGACGAATCTCCACAGTTGTACCCGCTATACAGGGGGAGCGTGGGTGAGTTTGATGTCTTCGAATACACATCACACTCTCGCAAAGATATCCACCCATTTTCCATATATGGTATCAGTTATATAAGCTATCTATTAATCGAAGGCATAATACATCATCCATTGACACTGATATGAAGTGATGACATAGGGCATATGTTTGAGATGTATTTTCAAATGTAATTACAATCAGAATTAAAACTAGATTAAAAATAAAATGTATAAAATATATAAATCTATAAAAATATACAGATATTGGTATAGGGTATAGTCTACGGTGTTATTTCAATATACATTAATATTACACCAATTTGTTACAACCAGGGCTAGGGGGACTCAAATGCACAACAGAGAGTGCTGGCAGACAGGGTTTCAATAACAGAGTTTTCTTGGGAGACACTGGGTGTGATGGATTGGGAAAGACCCGGTCGGGCTGCATCGGGCGGACAGGGCCTGGAAGGCGGGACTATTGGACGGGATGAGGTAAGACAGGACAGGGGCGGCATGGACAAGGAAGGAGGGATCCAGGTTCTGGACAGGTGGACAGGGGTCAAGCAAGGCTTGACAAGGCAGGACAGGAACGGCTTGGACGGGGAAGAGAGAAAGGCAATGTTAGAACGATGAACTGCATCAACAAATACTCCAAAATATGGCGCCACGAGCACTACTAATAAGGTTAGAAAAGCTGACGATCTGGCGATGAGTGGATGGAAGGCCAGAGAATAAATACTGCAGGCTTGATGGAATGATAGATCTCAGGTGTGTGGGACAGTGCAGGGGGAAGAAGTGGCTGAGGGAACAGGAAGGGGTTAGCGCCTGGCGACCTGTCCATGATAAATAACAAACAGACAGACTGCTCCTAATGGATCTAGGAGGCTGTAGGCATGACACAATTATTGCCATTTCTCATTTATTGGAAAATGCATATACATACATCTTCAAAAAATATTTGATTCAGTGAAATATATCTGAATAATGGCAGGTTAGCTGATATAGTGTAATAGTTTGTCACCAATGTTATACATATTCAGTGAAAAATGTCAGGTGTCAAATATGCAAAATATGTTGTTCCATATATTCAATATATTTTTCAATAAACTCCATTGTATACGTCAATATACTGTATATCAATACATATACAGTGGGGCAAAAAAGTATTAAGTGAGCCAACAATTGTGCAAGTTCTCCCACTTAAAAAGATGAGAGAGGCCTGTTATTTTCATCATAGGTTCACCTCAACTATGAGAGACAAAATGAGAAAAAAAATCCAGAAAATCACATTGTCTGATTTTTAAAGAATTTATTTGCAAATTATGGTGGAAAATAAGTATTTGGTCAATAACAAAAGTTCATCTCAATACTTTGTTATATACCCTTTGTTTGCAATGACAGAGGTCAAACGTTTTCTGTAAGTCTTCACAAGGTTTTCACACATTGTTGCTGGTATTTTGGCCCATTCCTCCATGCAGATCTCCTGTAGAGCAGTGATGTTTTGGGGCTGTTGCTGGGCAACACGGACTTTCAACTCCCTCCAAAGATTATCTATGGGGTTGAGATCTGGAGACTGGCTAGGCCACTCCAGGACCTTGAAATGCTTCTTACGAAGCCACTCCTTCGTTGCCCGGGCGGTGTGTTTGGGATCATTGTCATGCTGAAAGACCCAGCCACGTTTCATCTTCAATGCCCTTGCTGATGGAAGGATGTTTTCACTCAAAATCTCACGATACATGGCCCCATTCATTCTTTCCTTTACACGGATCAGTCGTCCTGGTCCCTTTGCAGAAAAACAGCCCCAAAGCATGATGTTTCCACCCCCATGCTTCACAGTTGGTATGGTGTTCTTTGGATGCAACTCAGCTTTCTTTCTCCTCCAAACACGACAAGTTAAGTTTTTACCAAAAAGTTCTATTTTGGTTTCATCTGACCATATGACATTCTCCCAATCCTCTTCTGGATCATCCAAATGCTCTCCACCAAACTTCAGACGGGCCTGGACATGTACTGGCTTAAGCAGGGGGACACGTCTGGCACTGCAGGATTTGAGTCCCTGGTGGCGTAGTGTGTTACTGATGGTAGCCTTTGTTACTTTGGTCCCAGCTCTCTGCAGGTCATTTACTAGGTCCCCCCGTGTGGTTCTGGGATGTTTGCTCTCCGTTCTTGTGATCATTTTGACCCCACGGGGTGAGATCTTGCGTGGAGCCCCAGATCGAGGGAGATTATCAGTGGTCTTGTATGTCTTCCATTTTCTAATAATTGCTCCCACAGTTGATTTCTTCACAACAAGCTGCTTACCTATTGAAGATTCAGTCTTCCCAGCCTGGTGCAGGTCTACAATTTTGTTTCTGGTGTCCTTTGACAGCTCTTTGGTCTTGGCCATAGTGGAGTTTGGAGTGTGACTGTTTGAGGTTGTGGACAGGTGTCTTTTATACTGATAACGAGTTCAAACAGGTGCCATTAATACAGGTAACGAGTGGAGGACAGAGGAGCCTCTTAAAGAAAAAGTTAAAGGCCTGTGAAAGCCAGAAGTCTTGCTTGTTTGTAGGTGACCAAATACTTATTTTACCAAGGAATTTACCAATTAATTCATTAAAAATCCTACAATGTGATTTCCTGGATTCTTTCCCCCCATTCTGTCTCTCATAGTCAAAGTGTAGCTATGATGAAAATTACAGGCCTCTCTCATCTTTTTAAGTGGGAGAACTTGCACAATTGGTGGCTGACTAAATACTTTTTTGCCCCACTGTAAGTGCCATAGGTCACAACTTTACCATAGTCCCTCAATGGCAGAAATGCTCAACCTTGGGGTTGTGACCCCACATAGGGTCACTTGCTATGCACGAGGGTAAGGGTTTCCGGATCTAAAAACGTGATCACTGGCCAAAAAAAAGGTCTAAAACCCCTCATCTGTGTTTAAACAGTAACTGGTTGAGATATAAAGCACATAACTTAGATAAGATATCACTAGGCAAAGAATAAACAATGAAACATAAACATAAAACATAAAAATAAACATGGAACTCCACAATTAGCATTAAAAAGGGAAGGAAAAAGAGCTAAAATGCAATGTCTTCCTCTTTCCCCCTTGAGAGAACGTCCTGCCGGGGTTCTTTCATCTGCGCCTGGTGTGCCACCAAAACACAAAAAGGAAATGGATGACTGTGCTTCATGCCCTTTCTTCCATTGCTCCTGCCTGATTTATCCGGAATCCCTGAAAAAAAAGGGTCCGCCGATCAGATGTGTGAGCATCTTCTACAACAATGCGTGCAACCGAGCTCGGCTTAGTGTGTGAGTGTGTGTGTGTGTGTAGGGGGGGGTGTTTCTTTGAGAATAAGTGCTGACTGGACTGTTATATAAAGTGACAGGCAAAGCATAAATGCTCCCAAGTAATTCTTAATAACTAAAGAGGAGAGGAAAAAAAATGTTGACGCATTGCCTCGCTGCGTCAAGCCATTCCTCTGATTTCACAGAATTGAGAGAAAAAACAGAGCAGGAATAGAAACTTTCACCTTGATATTTTTTGTCAAACAAAAATACCAAGCATTTAATATATACAGTACTGTATATATTCTTCTTTCTTTTACTCCTGTAGTGTTTTGATTACAATGTGTTTCAATGAGTAAGACACAAAGGCTTCAACACAACACATATTGTTTGGGGTGTGATCGAAAGCAGCTGCTGCGGGGGCTGTTGGTCACCAAGACAGAATCAAAGTTAATTGAATGCCGAGGAATCTGGCTCCTTTACCCCGCGGGGAGGGACAGATCAGTGTGAGAACACAGCAACCGCTATCGATCAAAGAAACGCTGCTCGCAACTGATTCTGATGAAAAAAATGAGAAATCGAATCGAAAGTTGTTAATTTGATGGAAACAGAAAAATGTAGATGTTTATCCTTATAGGAATCAAGAGCAGCTGACTGTTGGCGGCACGACTTAGGAGTTGGGAGGAAACCCATGCAAACTCCCAGCCCACAAGATCAGAGTTGAAATGTGCAGCTTATTATTGTTTAACATTTTTATGAGTTGATTATTTTTACATCAATATCATTACAAATGGAACAGATGAGGGAATCCACGATGACCCACTACTCTACCTCCCTCTACTCCACCTCTACCACTCCCTTCCTATACTCTACTGCTGCTGCTGCTGCTGCTTTCACACAGGCACTGTACACCTAAAATTATCTGGACATTACCCGGATGAGCTGTGTGTGTGAATGCAAATGTCTGAATCATTTGACCCAGACATTACTCAGCCAACTCCCGAGAACAAAGTCTGGGTAATGCCCGATTGAGTGGTAAGTGTGAACAGAGCCGGTAATTGTCTGGATCATTCACAGCGAGCGAGTGGGCTGGTCGCGTGTTGATGACGTCTCTATCTTGCGATTGAATCGTCTACTGGCGACCGATCACATCAATCAAGATTTACATTGATGACAGACTATTTTTTTATCCATCAGGAAAAATCCGAAACGGTGTAAGTGCAGTTAACCGTGTTCTGAAACTGGAGCGGAGAGAAGGGGCGGATGCTCTTGCCCTCTACGCTCAGCGCTGTTGAGAAACTACTCCAGATCTCAGTTCCCCTCTATAGTCCCATACAGAAACTTTAAAAAGGGCATGTGCTCCAAAAAAAAAAAAAAAGGAAAAGGCACATGGATCCCCAGCTCCGGTTCCAGTCATTTTGTCGCTCTGGGCAAACGGAGCAGCACAGCGGAGCGCTGATCACTGGGAGGAGACGCCCCATCCCGTGATCAACACTCCGCTGTGCGCACATCGCAGCCCCCACTCTTGCGTGCCGCTCTATATGCAGATCTTTAAATTATAATATGGCAACATATAATATATTGTAATCTCATCGAGAGAAATTTCTATTTGTTTTGTTTCCTGAGGTTCTTACTTGTATGTTAAAGTAAAAATGTAAACCTAACTCAGAGAACTGGAACAGGGTTTGTTTTGTTTCTCCTCCATACAGTTGTGCATGCAGGCTCCCGTACCTGTCTTTGAATTTTTGTTTGTTTCCTTCATGAATAAAACAATATTTTTATCACTACTGAGTTAAGGGACTGTCCCGTTCAAAAAAACCCACAAAAACGAAAAAATGAAATGCCAATAATAAATCCTGCGCTTCTGGAACGGGGAGACCGCATTTGCCACATTAAATAATGTTCTATGCACGCACGCGTAAGTTTAATGTTGCAAATGTGGTTGGAGTTGTTTATTATTCCTTTCCACTCTCCCATTTATATTGCAGATACTTCCAAAGCATGTGTGAAAGCAGCTTACCTCTCCATCTCATCTACCTTCCTCAACTCTACATCTACTCCACTGCTTCCTCTACTCCACCTTCTTCTGCTCTACCTATATTCTTCCTCTACTTGACCTCTATTCAACCTCTTCTCTCCCTCCACTCTACCTCCCTTACTCTACCATTGATCTAGCCCCCTCTTCTACTCTACCTACCTTATGTCTACCTCTTCTCTACTTCCTTTACTCCACTCTACTTCCTTTTACTCATCCTTCCTTTTACATCTAATCTACCTCCCTCTTCTCTATGTATACTCTACCTCTCTGTACTCTACCTCCCTTTACTTTACCTCTAGTCAACCTCCCTCTACTTCACCTCTAATGTACTCCACCTCTACCTCCCTCAACTCTTCAAAACATATTGTAATGCTGGGTATAAGTTCCTGTTTATCTGTTGTTTTGCAATGTTTTATTTTACTTAATGTATTTATTTATCTATTTATTTATTTTTTTAGCCTGTGCTGTTAGCATGCTGGACATACAATAAAGAGTATTTGTATGCCATTGCATCGAGGACAGAGTTAGTCTGCAAGTGGAGTTCAAGTTGGAGTTCAACCTGCAAATGAAACTCCTTATTAAGTCTTAAATCATGTGTGTGTGTGTGTTTGTAAGATGTCCACCGGTGAGTGTACATGACTTATCCCCATTGGTTCTGGTGTATAAGGCAGGTATTATGTACACCTCCAAGCAGCGTAGCAACTCCGTAGCCTTGTAGACACCCTATGGCTGCACGAAAGCCCCGAGCACCCTGCCATGCAGCCACAGAAGACCCTCGAGCCCCCAGAGAAGCCAGAGGGCCATGGAGCAACCCCCACGGCCAGCCCCGAGGAGCATTTCCTAGTCCCAGGGAGCACGAGAAGACCCCGCACTCTAGGGCACACACATACAACCAACCCCCAGGTGCAGGCACAAGACGCAGCCACAGGTGCAGAACCCGGCCAGCGGGCGCCAGGCACGGACTGAGGGCCCGGATCCCGGCCCAACGTCGACAGACCAACACCCCGCCAGAACTGCCCGCCCCGGAGGCGAGCTGGCGGGACTCCCATGCCCACCCACGCCCTGCGTAAGGGGGCGGCCCACCCCACCGCAGCTGACAAAACGCCCCATCAGGTGTGAGCGCCGATTCCAGCAGAAGCAAAAGGCCGACCACCCGGCGGCACTCTCCACAGCCCCACCAGGTCGCAGCACACCTTAGGCCACCAGGCGCAAGCCGCCAGGACTCCAGTCCAGCCGGCATGGGGACCTACCCGGCCGTCCCCCGGCCAACCAAGCCCCCACACTGACCCTAAGCACCTCCTCCTGTCGGCTCTCTGGCACCACCACCTGCCATCTCGCCCTTCCAACGTCTTGACAGCACTCCATCATGAAGTGTCAGCCCCTCCCAATGTCACCACAGGCCCCTTAAGGATGGTCCCGCTGCAGACCATTGTGGTCACTGGTCGACCTCCAGCTACTTTAATACTGTACTTAGCTCTGAGTCGCCCTGCTGCTCCCTGGCCCAGTCAGTTGTGTCCTCAAGCTGCAGGGCCATACGTTTCTCTGCTTGCTGTCTCACTGTCTCTGTGTCGTTTACTTCAGCCCAGCCGCAGTGCGCGCATATCAGCCCACGTGGTCGTCTGGAGAGCTCGTCCACATTCGTGAGACTGTCTCCTCATCTGTGTACCACCGACAAGTAACATTCTTGAAGTTGTTAAATCCATCTTGCAACCTGCCCCTCCGGTTCTCTGAACGACATCAACCACCTGAGGGAGGCGTGGTCTGTCTGGATAACAAACTTCACTCCACATAAGTATTGCCTAAGTGGTTAACAGACTCTACCACCACCAGTAGTTCTCTCCTGGTGACACAATAGTTGCGCTCCGGCTTTGAGAATGTTCTGCTGAAATAAGCCTGATTTTTTCCCCTTGGTCATGATCTGAGCCAGGACCGCCCCTAGGCCATCATTGCTTGCATCAGTGTACAACACAAATTGCCCTTCTGGATCTGGGGACGTCAAAACTGGGAACTGACACAGTGCTGATTTTAGCACATCAAATGCTCGCTGTTGCTTATGGCCCCACTCAAAACGCACATTTTTGCATGTCTATAGTAGAAAACATGGCAATGAAGCGGCGATAATAAGAGGCTAACCCCAGGAAGGAGCGTACCTCGGGGTGTTCTTTGGATCAGGCCAGTCCCGGACAGCAGAGACCTTTCACTCTTCCGTGCTCACCCCCTGCCCACTAACTTTGAGAAGATAATCCGCTACCAAAACATAATTATTCCTAGCTGTTGGGTGCATGGAAGGTGCATGGCCAGGAGCGGAGTAACCTTCCTCACCTCTGCTCCCCACCCCATTTCCTGACCGCTGGCGTTGGCCCGGTGGAATAGGATTATTGAGTTCAGGGCAGTGGTACTAAATGTGGCTCCTCCAGCTACATCTCCAACAGGCGTTAGACTGCATTTCCGGCGGGCCTCTGTAATTTTGTGGCCTAAGGGGTCTAGGTGTGTCCAGTTGTAGAGAGGAATAGAAGGGCCAGGGGCTGGAGGTCTGGGAAGCTTTTGTATCCTTCTGTCGCAATGTAGCTGAATGTTATTCTCCCTTGTAAGTCGCTTTGGATAAAAGCGTCTGCTAAATGACTAAATGTAAATGTAAATGTAAATGATCCTGACCCTCCACAAAGATCTGCTCCACTGCGTGCGCATGCTCCAGAGCCCCTTCCCAAGTTACAGGGTCGCTAAGTCAGTGCAAACAGCTCGGAATTCACAAGACCAGAACAATACCTCTCCACCCCCAGAGTGATGGGCTGGTGGAGAGGTTAAACCGCAATCTGGGGGCAAAATAAGTTGTTGTAGTGGCTAAATATCAGAAGGACTGGGATCTGCAGTTACCATTAGTCCTAATGGCTTGCTGCTCAGCAGCACAGGAGACCACTGGGTGCACACTGGCCTTATTGATGCTAGGTAGACAGCTCCAGACTCCACCCACCCTGGCATACGAGCGGCCCCCAGCTACCCCCCAAGTTCCAGTTGGCTCTGAGTATGCTACCCATCTTAGGGAGAGAATAGACCTGGCCCACGAGTTTGCAAGGAGGCAAGCTGAGACTGCAGGGGCTCAGCAAAAGAGAGCTTATGACCAGCACACAAAAGGGACTGACTTCAGTGCAGAATATTTAGTGTGGGTCTATGCACCTAAACACACCAAGGGGAAGTCACCTTAACTGCAGAGTAAGTGGATTGGACCCTGACAGTTCTTAGAACAGGGGAGGTGGTTTATCGGGTGAAGCTGTCCGGACAGGAATGAGCTGCGGTGATACACCGTGACCGTTTAGCACCCTGCGGTGGAACGAGCCATCCGAACTACAATCATGGGTGTCGGTCCACTCCAGCTGTTCGGACATTTCCTGGAGAGGGGCCCCTTTCCCCACAGTGCGTTCCAAGGAGACCACGGCGTTCTTCTTGCCGACAGCAGATTTAGGTTCAAGTCACACAGCTTGGAGCAGTTGTCCCCACACAGGAATTTGGGGAAGTGAGATTGAGGGGGAGTCCTCGACCCAGTAGACAGCATAGGCTTCTGCAGCGTTATCTGAAATGAAGTTAGCTCCTCGGGACGATGAGATTTAGAAAGGGGGGGGCAGTGTCACGCTGGGTATAAGTTCCTATTTATCTGTTGTTGTTTTGCAATGTGTTATTGAGGGAGGTGTACACTGTAGTAGGTAGGGAGTTCTTCCAGGGTGGAATAATTGGGGGTTAAGTGGAAGTGTGTCTGGGCGGAAAGAAAGAGACGAGACACGAGTAGAGAGCCAGTGAGTTAGCCAGCCTGTTCATTTTGTTACCGGGGACACCTCAACCTCGGGTTAGCTGTTGCTGCGGCAAGGTAATAAAACCGGGCTCGGTTGAGCTATCCAACGCATCATCATCTCCTCGCCGTTGTTCTCCACCCGTTGAGTTACCCTGTGACGCTACAATATGATATGATTTGATTGTTTAATTTGTCAATATAAAGCTATGAAAGCTATGAAATTTAATTCATTATTCAACAGTCACCATTTTTGTCCGCTGAACTAAGCTGCTCACATTGCTCTCACAGAAACCTGAGACAAGACTTGAACCCCACTTGAGCACTGAGACATTGCGCCGGAAAGAAACTTCTGAGCATAACAGCGTTGCTGTTAAAGGTATTATTTGGCGCTAATAACATCACTCGTGAAATGGAACACCAACCAACACACACACACACACACACACACACACACACACACACACACACACACACACACACACACACACACACACACACACACACACACACACACACACACACAAACACACACACACACACAGTGCTATGTTGCGATAAAGGCCTTCATGGGGAGGTGAATACAGAGAATAATCCTGAGATGGGTGGATTTCGAAGTCCTCAAGAGTCCTGTCAAGTCATACAGTGTTTATCCCCCTGAACGCCCATCACCACCACTACCCCAGTTAGCAGAGCAGCATTTTGGAGGAGATGAGTCAATCCGTAGAACAGGCTGCGTCTACTGCTGTTCAAAATTGTGCTCGTCAAACTGCCATCCTGACTTCGACATTACAAACTCCTGTGCTGAGAACAAATTCTTGGGCATAGGATTTGAAGGTGGAAAGGGGGCAACAGTGCGGTCCCTTTCGTTCTCCTGAAACCAACTCAAATAAACCCAAATTATGCAGCAGGTTCTAAAAGGTTTAAATTATCCAGATCCTCCAGTCGGGCGGTGGATTCCCTGTTGGTCCCTGATGAAGCTTTTCTGCTCCTGTCATAGCAGGTGTTATGTCTGATGCCATGTGTGGGATGTCTGCATTTGACCTCGAACAAAATACTCAAAGGCGAGCGAACAGCCAGATTTAAGAGTGTCGACAGCTGCAATGACCAACTAAGACAGGGGTGGCCAACCAGCCACACTACTTTCCAAAAAATTAGGCAAGAAAAATAGCAGACCAAGACAATGCAAATATCACGCACGCATGCACGCAGGAATGCAGGCAGACAGGCACGCAGGCACGCACACAAGCACATATGCACACACAACCCACAGTCTTTGCACTCCGTTGGTGAAAATGGTCTGTCTTGGCCTTCCCATGAAGTTTAAGTTAATTGTTTGGGTTCAATTGCAAATTTTCAGGCCAAACTCTTTGTTTTCAGTTTAGTTACAAATTACAGTATGTGATCGGTTCTCATATCGCATTGACATGATGCAGACCACTAACATGCAAATGACATTGTACATTTTAAAATACATACTGTAAAAAAAATACAATATGATCAAAGAATACCTGTATATAGTATGTCCAGGCATATGTCATATAATTGGCTCCAGTTGGCCACATCTTATCTATGCCAGGCTCCTGAAAACAGCACACACACAACCCTGAGCACCATCCAAAACGACTGGACTCGGAACTCATTGAATACACATACGCATACAGTGCACATATGCATGCTTTCATGTGCAGACAAATGCAGTGTAATTAAAATCTGGACCTGTTGACAGATCTGTAGTAGCGTCACCTAGTGAGACAAGACCTGGCTAAAAACTGAACCCCCCCCCCCGCAATCCCACTGCTGCCGTACACTAAGACGATCAGAGGGAACAGACTAGCGGCTAAGCCGCTTACAAAACAGCTCAATAATTCTATCCAAAAGTGACACGAGCGCACAGTCATCAGTATACTTTCTCTTGCGATCCGAGAACCAGGCTCCAGGCCCCAGTTAAAATAATGGCTGTCCCAAAATGAAAACCTGTGACTCTCCTGGAACCGCTTTTAATGATGCGTAGAGCTAGTTCTGTCAGACAACTTGATGGCGTCACACGCTTCCACGCCACCCCCCCTAGACTGAGGTTTTGGAGAAAGAAAATGAACAAGAGGCAGGGGAATAAAGCAACAAATATAAATGGATTGAAAACTTGATTAACCTCGTTTTTTGGGGGCACAGTCATTGCTCATTACACTTCACAAATGTATTTATGGAAAATGATACTCCACCAGTGGATCCTATAGTATATACAAAAAAATAAGTTTAGATTTACATTTTGTATTTTGTGTACTTTTGTGTTTCCTTCTCAAGGTCAGACCACAGTGCTGTGTTTTCTCAGATTGGGCTATGGTCCGGTGGTGTCACCCAGGCTGGACAGTCCGCCCTGGGAAAAACATGCAAACATGCATTTTCTATTTTCAGCATCGCAGATGAGCTGCTACTCACCACCGTGAGTGACAGTGGTGCAGCTCAGCCACAGAGCAGGCTGACAGCTTAAATGGGAAAAAGCTCTATCCAATCCTGTCTAATGTTATAGCAACACTGGAGAAATATGGCAAAGGCCGTTCTACTTCTCTACTTGACTTGATGTACTCCAATGAATACCAATGTAAAGTGACTTGTACTTGGGATTCAGTGACAATTCCTTATTATTTGTGATTTTATTTGTATTACATTACATGCCCTCATTGAGCAAAGTATCATTTTTTTGATTTTCAAGCCACTGTATATCATAGTCACAGCTAAGCCTCTAGGAATAAGTTGTGTTAGTACAATTAGCAGAGCATTAGTAGATTTTTTTTATTGTGGTTGATTATAATAATAAATATAGCTGCAGCCAGCAATACACTGGGTCCAGTTTAGTCGTGTTAGGTACGTATTACAGTTTTTCAAGTTTCCATAATGCCGGGATCAGACTACACAAATTCATCCTGATTTAGACTCAATTTTGTCGTGGCCAACAAATCTTCAGGGTGGGGCCCCAATATGAATATCAGGAACGACAAACGGTCATCTTTACCCTGTGTAGTGTGACATAAAAACACAAATCAAAGAAGAGTGTGACCACCCCAACGAAAGGTCTCGCATGTTATATTTTCCTGCCTAGTCTGACAACTCCTATGACGCGTTTCTTGACATTGACCAACAGGATAACAGAGTGCTCTCTGGTGCACATACTCTTATGTAAATATGTCAAAGAGAAGCAAGGGAACCGAGTTAGTCCGGGCGGCGCGGGGAGATGAGAGACATTACGGATACGGTCTGGTGAACCCAAATACAGGACACAACATGCTTTTAGGAGTAGGTGCAAGGTTTAATGTTGACTAGGCAGAGGATAAGGGTCCAGGGACAGACAGGGAATCAGTTTCAGGAAACAGGCAGGGAATCAGGAACAGGAAGGGAATCAGGAACAGGAAACAGGCAGGGAATCAGGAACAGGAAGGGAACAGGCTGGGAATCAGGATCAGAGAACAGGTCGGGAATCAGGGTCCAGGAACAGGCAGGGAATCCGGCTTGCAGACAGGACCGAGAATTCAATAGACACAGAGACACAACGATCTGACAGGGACAGAGTGAATGGGGGACAGATTAAATACAATTGGAGTGACGAGGAAGGTGAAGACAGGTGGTGAGATTGCTGACTGGGGACAGGTGTGCAGGGGCATGGATGTGACACCAGAGACAGACAGAGGGAGCTAGAGAGGGACATAGGGACCTAGAGACAGACAGAGGGAGTCAGAGAGGGACAGAGGGACCTAGAGACAGATAACATGCATGAGCAGGGCAGGATCCTGACATGGTGAGGTGGAAACCGAAACCAATTCATATTTTACGTCCGTTGGCTGACAGAGATTGTCCAAACTATGTGAGACCACCAGCATCACACAAAGAGCTTCTATAGCCATGTTTGTTGAAAGGTTCTTGACCCTCCCACCGACGACCTATGAACTTGCCCCCCCCATCGACCTATGAACTCACACAACAATGATTGATGGGGGTCATACTTGTAGTGTTTCTGTCAAGAATTTATGCCACTATGATCGCCTAAAGACAAAAATATTGTGTAGTCTTAAAACACATCATCACATCACACATCAAACGCATAAAACACACAATTTCATATTAACAATTTTCAGGGTTCTGTGGTGTTCTGTGAAACACAGCACAAGTAAACATTTTCTGAGTTTATGTTGAACCCGGCATCGATTTCTCTAGTCTGTGGTCACGAACAAATACTATGGAAAGCAACCAGCTCTACACAGTGCAACTCTCTGAATGCAAACGAGCACCCAGAGAACTGGACTTTTATAACATCGGATGATGATGTCACAAAGGGCCCCGCTCCTCAAACTCATCAAGGTTTGCCAGCCTTCTTTAACTTCCAGTAAAGTTTTTGACTAATTCCTGCTCGAAATGTACATCAATATTGTCAAACCGTGAACCACAAGATGTGTGAAACGTCCCAGTTCCAATGAGACCTCAATCATGTCTTTGCATACTTCAGTTGTCGTGTCCAGGTTAGTCGCAGCAATTGCACCAATGTGAAAACAAGCAAAGAACAGAAATTAACAATAACTAATGTAGTACATTAGTTATTGTTACAGTCACATAAACTGGAAACTACCCATTAACCACAAATAATATGTTCACTCAAGCTCTTGCAAATAGTTCACAGCTTCACCAGGGGTACAGTTTTCTGAGTTCCCGTGGAACACAGCATCACTTCCTACCGACACAAATTACAGTTGTCCGAGTACCCATGGAACGCAGCATCCCTTCCTACTGTCTCACATCTTGACCAATACAAACTTGGAACGCTTTTTTAATTTTTGATTGTGTGGACAAGCGCATACCTTTTGTAATCACGAAACATTTGTAAACACACAACTTTTGTGTGGTGCCTGGACCTCCAGATCCAGACCAGCGCAGATCCTGTTTAGATGAACCAATATACACCAAAGAAGTTTAGAGCACAGCGCGCACTGTGTCCTATGGGAAAGCCCCTTCAGAGTCATATCCTGCACATACAGTATACCAAATTATATGATGATGTCACAAAGCGCTCTGCTCCAATACTTCCAGTCCCTCCACTCCAGTACTTCCAGTTCCTTCCTTGAGAAAAACGTTTTCTTCGAGAACTCCTACAGATATGATCCGATGTGGATCAAACTTGGAACACAGCATGTGTGGACTGCCTTAAATACAATTCTTTCCACATTTCTGAGCACCAGGCACTTTCAGCCGGAGAATGGGAAGAAGAAGAATTAATATCCACACAATATCAATTGCCTTCCTGCACTTCGGGCTGGACCCCTAATAATAATAATAATAATAATAATAGTTTTTTAAAGTGGAAATCTTAAAGATTTCTGTTTTGTTGTTTTTGCCACCTATGGCAAAAAGAGGTAATTGCAGGTGTGTTTTTGGACCTCACTTCCCAAAGTTAGCACCTGGACCAGCCACTGCTGAGTGGAAAACGCATCACTAACGGCGCCGCTTGTTATTTGAATGCATGGCGGGAAAGTCTCCACAGACACTCGGTTCTGAATACTGCAAATGCAAGGTCTTTCATCAGTGGGCCATAGGCTCAATCACTTTTGTGTTACCTCATTTGGTGATAGATAGTAAATTAAGTACACCGTGCAGGGGCGGAAATCACAGGGGTGGGGGCAGAGAGGTAGCGATCAGGGCGCAATTTTGCACCTGTCTCCCTCTCCGAAACAGTGTGTTTTTATTTTAGATGTAGGTTATTTTACTTTACTCCATTCCCTATGGAACAAAACAAGAACCGTGCATAATGGGCACACTTTCACTGTGACTCTGTAAAGCCCACCGCCCCGCCCGACAGTTTGCCATAAGCGGCAAAATGGCTAGAGCCCAGGTGGATATTGTGACATCCCTGTGTTATTGTGCCCCCTCCCAATTCATAAGTTATGCTCTTGGCAGTGTGTATAATTAAATGCCATCTAGCGGTGAGGTTGCAGATCGCAACAAACTGAATACCCCTTCCCATGGCTGTGCAACATGGCGGCCTCCTCCAAAAATTCTATAAAATATATTTCTTTCACTATTTTCATTTTTTTATTGTATTTTTTTTATTTCAACAAAGCAGAGAATAAATCAGTTCTTCTTCAACAGAAATGATCTTGCTATTATTAATGTTATTGAAATCTCAGCATCCCTACCATACGCACATGCATCGACAATGTGACCCTATCTGGTGTTAAGAACACGTGCCGTTTAGTCAGCAATTAAACCCCCAGTCTCTCCTCTCTTCAGTATTCAGTAAAGTTTCCACTGATTCTAATGCTCTGATTTAACCGAGGATGCATTTTGGGAGGAGGCGGGGGCCTCTTGTGATGCGCTGCATGTATCTCTGCCGGGGGGGAAGGATGCCAGCCTCAGCCTCAGTCTCAGCCTCAGCCCCCCCTCGCACGGGGTACTGGAGTGAGCAGCTCTCAGGAAATATTTTAATATACCATCCTTTCCCCAATTTAAACACGCTTCATTGTGGACATCGTTACATTTTATTTCAGATGTCTACTGTAGTCACTCAACGTTATCCATGACCATGAGCCAAAAGGCGGCCATTACTGTGACCTGGCAGTAAGCTGTCTTATCTTACTTTCAATGGAGTGAGATATTGGCTGGGTTTATGCATTGCTAATCATTTAAATTTGACACCTTTTCTAGAGCACCGACTTTTAAAAGCATCACATTTAATAATGCGATGGTCATTCTTACAGTTAGCACTAGATATCATTTACATGGAAAAACAAAACTACTTTGTCTTAGTATTACTGGAGGCTATTGTAGGATTTGCTGACGAAGACCAAATGTGCATTGGAGAAAACGTTATGTAATTAAAAGAAAATTGATTTTGGCTGAGCCTAGCAATAATTCACTCTGAAAATTACTGATAAGTGTAGACCTTTTTTATTTCCAAAAATGGAGTTGCTGTTAACGTTTCTGTCATTGTTCAAACTACTGAGACGTTAATGGCGGTGAAATATAGTGGTTGAAATGACGTGTAAGCGAACGATATTCGGCAGACTAGGGATGACCGTCTGCTGAACTTTGATTTTTGAACATTGGCCTTTAAAGATGAATTGCGGGTAATTCTGCTTCTAGGGCTGGCAAAAAGGATATTACGTCAACATGTTATTGAAATTTAGAGTAAATCAAACTTTAATCCAATTCCTTGCATTATATCGCTCAATATCAGAGTAATCAAATCGGGGAAGGAAGGAGGTACAGAATATTAGGTAGTAGTGGGCTAAAATCAATAAATGAATGTAAATACATTCAAATATGTACTAAAAACCCTCTGGTTCAAACTGGGTAATTGCCCTAGTCTTGTTCAATCCGAAAGTTTGTACTTAATGTCACACTCACTGACTCAGAATGGATATTAACACATAAGCATGACACAAAAACAATGCGGTAAGAAGTCAAAGTCAACACGGTTAATCCAAAATAACAGGCAGGGGTCAAAACCAGGAGGTCAGTCAGAGAAGCCAAACTTATCCAGCAAGGATCAAGCAGAAATTCAAGGTACAGGGAAACAGGCAGAGAATCATAGTTCAGGGAAGCAGACTCTCCTTAAGCGGCTTGAGTCAGGGGACATGGAAGGTACACGCAAACTGCTGCTGGGTTGATGATCTCGGCTATGGGGAATGGCCCTACAAAGCCTGGGGCCAGCTTTCTGGACTCGACCTGGAGGGGTAAGTCCCATAAAGAGAGCCAGACGTTCTGTCCCAGAGTGTAGGTGGGTGCCAGGGTGCGGCAACGGTTGGCTGATCTCAGATAGAGGTCAGAGGTGCGTAGTAGAGTGGCACTGGCCAGTTGCCAGGTACGTTGGCACTGCCGGATGAAGGCTTAAACAGATGGGATGTTGGCCTCACGTTCCCACTTAGGAAACAGGAATGGAGAGAGGCTAGTAGCTGTAGCTGGGCAAGGTGTTGAGCATATTCTACCCATGAGCATATTCTACCCATAACAGTTGTCTGGACCATGCAGTAGAATTCTGTGAAACCATGCAGCTCAGCACGGTCTCTCACGTAGGTGGAGCAGATTGGTGATGCAGATTATGAACAAGTAGCAATGCACAAGATTCTCAAGTTTACCTGCAAATGCAGCAAGGGCGAAAAGAAAATGAAAAGAGGCCCTAAACAGGCTCTCTGACTGTAGCTGGGGTAGGATTGGGGTTAGCCTACATTACTACTACTACTACTACTGTGTGTCTTGGTGGCACGGTGGCGCAGTGCATTGCAGAAGGTCCTGGGTTCAATTCCCGCCTGGGGTGCTGTTGGCACCGTGCTCCCAAATAGGAGCCTTTCTGTGTGGAGTTTGCATGTTCTCCCCGTGCTCAATGGGGTTTCCTCCACCTAACATCAGTAAGGTCCCCCCCAAAAACATGCACACGTCATCGTTTGACCAGCAATGGACACTCATCACCAGGTCCCCAGACACGTCCACGAATGCTGCCCACTGCTCCTGGCTGTGCCCCCGGAGGAAGGACAAGCCAGGATGGGTTAAACGCAGAGGCCTCATTTCACCGGCCACCATCCAAAGCGTGTGCATGCATGTGTTGTAGTGTGGTGTGCTGTGTGACAAATAAAGATTGTTCTGTTCTTCTTAATTCCAAGAACTTTGAAGATATTTGGCATACGCACATTTATATATTAAATGACACACCGAGGCTGATATACAGGGACTCGTATTTTTGATTGACTCCACATTTTGTTGTGTTGTCTGCACTTTTAAACTCCTAAATAATTCCACTTTTATAAAACATATATATTCTTACTGTTAAATAAAAGCTTTTTTTAAAAACAAAATATTTTGTGTGTCGATGACGCTGTTCAACATTCCCTCAAAACACAAGAACAATGCAGAGATTGCCCCATTTAGCAGGGTGTCAAGTCCCCATTCAGCAGAGTGTCAAGTGGCCATGTTGGTCCTCCATTTGCAAATTTTCCACACCCTTGTCATTAACAAGTCATAGCTTTAAAAATATTGCTTGATTTGCACAAGTGACACCTTGTTTTGAAGCTCTGATTCTTCACTTTCACTTTCAAAAAGTCAAAAGCCATCAAATGCACCTTAAGTATAAATATAAATAAATAAAAATACTGAGAGGGAGGATTCATGACACTTATGACACAAGCGCATTGTGTTGCCCTGGTCTGAAATGCGCTTTATAAATAAACAAACGGTGACTTCACTCGACTTAACTTGACTTTAAACACACAAGGACAAGACAATAAACACAATTTTAATTTACCTCACACTTCCCGCATTACTTAATAATAAAAAATAATTGTATTATTATTGTTATAGAGGAAATACACCCAAATGCTAAAAAACCCACCACGTTTGATTTAAGTACTCAAATAGCTATCCCTTTGGAATTGTTAAATTATTATCGCCTACGATTATGATACACCCTTAACCGCCCCAAACAGAGTGTGAGTCCATAATGACGCTATCGTCAATATGACTTTGATATGTCATTTAGTTTTATAATGTACAGTATATGTTTTCTTATGTCTATCTTATCTTCAAGTCGCCTCCAGTATT